>NC_140816.1:160000-320000 GCF_050613455.1 Vespa mandarinia | reverse complement strand
TCGATCATCCATCCGATTCGTTTGAAAAGTTTGAAATAACTTTTAATTCTATACAATGCAAAAAGCAAATTCTTTTATGATTATAAAATAACAAATGTTTCATTATTCCACCATTTTACTATCCTTTTATTCTCGAGACAGAAGGAAGAACGATCTCATTTGAAATTGCGAATGGCTAAACACAAGATAGCACAAATTTCCAAATGTTTAAAAAGGATCGGTATTGATCATCCTTTATCATTGATACTATAAGATCACTCGCTTGCGATTGTACTCTTCGAAATTCAACGAATCCTCTTCACGGAAGGAAACCCGAGAACTTGGAAAATCGAGCTTTGCCAGTACTTGGAGAGATTCTAACGTACCGTTAACAAACACAGGGAGACATATATCTACACACACATATACACAGGTACATACGTACACAATAAAAAAGTGCCATCGTAAGCGAAAAGATCGAACGATAATTTGTTGCATCTGTCGAGCTCGAGGAAGTTCAAGAAAGATTTACGTCACTGTTCGAGAATGCTGTGAAGATTCTTTCTCTCTTTCTCTCTCTCTCTTTCTCTCTCTCTCTTTCTCTCTCTCTCTTTCTCTCTCTCTCTTTCTCTCTCTCTATCTATCTATCTTCTATCCCTCTGTCTCTTTCTCGAAACTCAGAGTGCCTTAGAAAGTTCCTAACGCGTTGCATACGTTTGAAAGTTCCTTACGCTACTCTTTAAATGCTTTAACTTCCAAAACTGAATTCCATCCGGCAATCAAAAGCGAGTACGAGCTGCCACCAACGTCGATGGTTATTCACCGATCGACGGCATTGAAAATTTGCAAGAGGTATGCGTTGAATTTGGCCCTCGTTATCGCCTAATGTGTAACAAGTGTTGAAATCGTTGTTGCTACGGAATATCGACATATGCGTTTAGATTTATGTAATACATGCGTATATTCATACATAAGTACGTACATGAAAACGTATATATGTATACATACATACGATGAAAAGCAATAATGTTTTATCTTATGACGATAGTTGCAAACATTCTATTTATTTCTTAAATTCCTATGATCAAGCGATCAAAATTAAATGGTATTGTATTAGGCCAACAGAAAAAGAAAAAAGAAATAAAAAAAAGAAGTGAGAACACGTATACTTTTTATTCGAAAATCGTACAAACGTAATAGAATTTTCATGGAGAGGAAAAAGATAATTTTGAAAAGAAAAAGATAAATAAATAAAAAAAAAAAGAAAAAACCGGCAGACGTCCTCCTCCTTCTCCTCTCTACTCTCTATTATTGCCATATAATATTCATCAAAGTGAACTTAATGAATCAAAGAGACGTATATATAAGTGTTATATTAAATGTTCAACGAGCCTTTCTCTCATCGTATGTGTACTTATATATATACATACACATACATATATATATATATGTATAATATATAATATATACACATGTACTCACATACAATACGCATATTTCTCCTTGATGCATACGAACATTGTTCTTCGTCGAATATACCCTCCTACACGTAAAATTCAAACAATAGATCGCTTTGTTTCGCGCGAGAGTAAAAGCTCACCATACCTTTATCTCCTTTTAATCGGTTCGTTCGTTCATTCGTTCGTACGTTTACTTAACCAAACAGGAACATTATCCTAATGATTTATAAACGATAAATAATTTTCTACGATAGGAGTTTTCTTTTTTTCTCTTTTTCTTTTTTTTTTCATTTTTCCACTTTAATAAAGCTAGCTCTTGTTGCGCACGCGAATCGCCAAAATGGTATATGTTTGTTAAAGGTTGGGACACGTGGGGGTGGCAGGTGATCATTAATTTTATGAACGTTTTCGACAACGATGACGATTAAAACAATAGAGAGAGAGAGAGAGAGAAAGTAAATACAAATAAATGTTATTTAATTTTTCCCAACAAAATTTTCTATTTCACTTTTTTACTCGGAATAAACGAAGAAAACAAAACAAAACAAAACAAAACAAAAAAGAAAGAAAGAAAAAAACAAGGAAGATCATTCGTTCGTAGTATCGGAAGCAATATAAATCTGTCTCATTCTTGTAAAAGGTAAGGGTTTAAAACGTTTTATAAAAAAAAAAAATAGAGACTATACAACTATATTTTTCGAGAAAAAGAAAAAGAGAAAGAAAGAAGAAAGAAAAAAGAAAAAAAAAGAGATTATTGAATTTTTCGATTATACGCGATCATATCGAAAACGATTATTGAATTCTCAATCCTTATAATAGTCCGCAGAAAGATCGACATATCCATCGGATAATCCTAAGAGTTCTTTGTAACGAGACCGTTTCGATGTTAGCCTATAAAATCATTACGAACCTAAAGGAGGACCTACTAGAACGTCCCTACCGATCCTGTTTGTCTTTATGCCTACTGCCGTCTCTGTAAGCAAATTCTGAACGCAAACTACGGCAAACAAGAACAGCAGTGCTACGAGATAAAGGGTACATAGGAGGAAAGGGTGGAATGGAGAGAGAATGGGAAGGGGAGAAGGATTGGGGGAATGATAGGGATGGGGAAAGGGAAACAGAAATGTATGTAAACAGAACAGCCCAATGGGAGATACATAGTAGAAGGGCGATAGGAATAATTCATAATTTTCAGTGATGAGATCGTTAAGCCTTGCTATCCATCCAATCGGCAACTCCTATTTAGATTTGTATTATTCCACATTACATACGAATATTTCCGCTTTTCTTAGCCATTTCCTTCTTTCTTTCTTTCTTTTTATCGAAAATAGGTTAACCGAACAACAACGACAATAACGATAATCTTCTTCTATTCATTACGATTATAATCAATCCGTAATATAGTAATTAATTATTATCAGACGCAGAACGATAAATAAATTTGTTATTTCATCGTTTAACACGTTGAATGCCATGCTAATATTATATGATTGATATAGAGTGCCAACGTGCAAGCAGATTCACTATACGATATATATATTATTTTAAAATATTATCTACAACAGATAAATTGAAGTGTATAATCATGTTTAATGAATTTATCTCATTTGGGGGTTTTCACATTATTGTATAGTAACGATGATAGTATCAAAAAATTTATAAATATTGATATTTACTTCAATTATGTGTTTTTATTGATCTTAGAATCGCCGTACACTGATGGTCTCTATAGCATTACAAATAAATTCAGTCCTGGTAACCTGTAACTACCATAGCATTCAACGTTTTAATAAACGGCAAAAAAAAGAACATAAAAAAAAAGAGAGAGAGAGTGAAAGAAGAAATATCAACAATGCATACGGTATTTCCAAATGGTCGTTCATAGATCCTAATACTCCGATCATTGCACAGCGTTATTTGACTTTGATATAGGACGAGAACTGATAATGAAACGCGGTTTGATCGTTGATATTAACCTTTTCTTTACTAAACTCTGACTATAATCAACCCTCAACTTTGAACGTTCGTTCTATATTAAATGTAACGTTGATTAACCGGCAAATATTCGAAATCATGGAATTAAAAGTTTTAACACGTTGTATAACTACATTTGTAAATGAATGTAGACGTATAATCATATATATATATATATATATATATATATATATATATATATATATATATTAATATTCTCATAGTCAACGAATGACTCTTTTGACCTAATACATTCATTTATAATTCGTTCTATATTAATTTCACATAATTACGGATAAAATTGTTAGATGTTAAAAATCTGCGGCAAAATGATAAGATTAACACAGGATTTAATTATACCGTAAAACGAATTGCATACCGGCAATTGACAATTCGCCTCGTAGGGAAACGTTTAAACAATATTTTTCTATTATCAATATAAAAGATATTCCTAAGTAAATATCATGATAAATACGAAGAAAAGTGTGTATGGTGAAGAGGGGGAGAGAGGTGAAGGAAGAAAAGTATGACGATCTATCTTATGGCAGTCTCTGTCTAGAATACTTTTCAAATACTAAAAGTGATTTTTTAAAGCATAAGGAAAATACATGACAGAAAAGTGTGATCCCCATTCTATGATATATTATTTACCTTCGGTATAAAACGACACTGTAGTTCAGATCTTTCCTTCCGCTCTATTCCTTAAAAGTAAGAAAGATATTTCTAGTAGAAACATTAGATGACTCACACAATATAGATTTTGTGTGTACCTGTCATATCTACTTGCTAACTCATACGCTTCCACATCGGTACGCTTTTATCGTTTTCGTTGCTCACGATGAATTGTATCGCGGTCTGTCCTTTACTATCCACTCTTTCAGAATGATCTAGGAAGTCTTTCTATCACAGAACGGCATGAGATCGATGTAAACAGGGCGAAGTCTCTTAGCGGATACTTTCTTATCGAGATGGCACGTCGTGTTCACTCGATAAATCCGCTTGGATGTAACCAGCGAGAGAAAACGACGCGTTTCCCACTTTCCTCTTTCCTCTTTCCTTTTCTCCTTTCTCTCTCTCTCTCTCTCTCTCTCTCTCTCTCTCTCTCTCTCTCTCTATCTATCTATCTATCTATCTCTATCTCTTTCTCTGTCTTTCTGTCTGTCTGTCTGTCCGTCTGTTTGTCTGTTTATCTCTCTCTTTCTCTCTCTCTCTCTCTCTCTCTCTCTCTCTCTCTTTATTTCTTTCTTTCTATCTCTCTCGTTTTTGCTTTCTCAACACACTTCTCTTCATCTTTCTCACATGAAGATAACAACGACAGTGGTCGACCTTATATTCTGTAACTGTCAAAACATCGAACGAACAATAACGATAAAACGTAATAAGAATAAGAGGCATCTAAAATTATAATAGATTACAATGACGAAACTATTATATAGTGTCACAATACAGTACAAATTGATTTAATCATTCGTCGCTCAGCTCTCCTCTGAATTTTTCAATTTTCTTTATTTCTTTTCTTTTTCTCTCTTTCAACCGTGGATTCAATATCTCTCGAATTAATTAAATAATATTTCAAAAATGGTCATATATATATATATATAATATTCTTTTCATAACTAAAAAGAAGAAAAGTTTTATTAAAAAAGAGTGAAAAAAAAGAAAAAAGAAAGGAAACGCAAAGAAAAGAGGAATAGAGTAAAGAGAGTCTCGACGATAAGGAAAAAGGGAATCAAGTCATTCGAACGCGAATGTTAGCACTTCGGCAATCAATCGATTCTTTCGAGTACGACTTTCATAAGGTATGCATTTTGTGAAAGAGACGAACGGTACATAGAAAAAGGTGTATTCAAACAGTCGATACTACCATTAAATATATTGCGCGAGCGACACCAATACGGTCAAAATTTAACAGACGATTTTTCATTGATATAAAAATATTATTAACCTTTTATATTCAATTTATCAATCATCTTTATTATTAATATATAATTAAATAATATATAAGTATATAATTATAAAAATATCGTTATAATTATATATAATTATATACTCGATTATATCGATTATAAATATCATTTTATGCATCTTTGATGATCTCTGATAATTATTGCTTGCGCACGACATTTATCACTAAGAAACTTTCTTTTCTTTTTTTTATTTTTAGCCCCTTGTTATAGGCAACATATTCGTATAGGCGAGTATTCAATAAGATGCATAATAACAAGGGGGGGCTTAAAAATCAATTACATTCATATGCGTTATCATTGACGAAGTATATATATATATTGTGACAGCAATCTCTCAGCGCATATCTACAAGAAAAACTAGATAAATAAAGGATAATAATAATCTCACAATTGGATAAAAAATATCAGTTGGTTTTCTCTTATTCGTAGTATGGCGTGCTAACGACTGATAGATGCAGAATATTTTTTTCTCTGATATTTCGAAAAAAAAATTGAAATACTCATCATTAAACCGATCACGAATACCTTGCTGTCAAAAAACATACTGCCTGGAAGCCGATCTTAGGATATTTTTTCGAACTTTTTATTTTTAAATATTTTATATATATATATATATTTTTTTTCTTTTTTTTTTTCTATTTTTTCTTTTTTCATCTGTCAATCGATCGATCGCGATATTGAATGGAACACGAATTTTTGTCCCGAGTAGTAGTGATTAAAATGGCTCGAACGTTCCAAACGGTTCGCCCACCTCCAATTTTTATTCTTTTTCTCTTTGCTCCGTTCGACGTTCGGAAGTTATACCCGCACCCCTCCTAACTCCTCGCTCATATAAAACGAAAAGAGATAGAGAAAAAAGAAAAATAAAAAAAGGATTGTATTTAGCATCGTAGAAAACGCAAATGCCAACACTAATCAGAAAGGAAAGAAAATAATATTCATGCGTTTATTTACGTATTTATCCGTTGTCATTCTTGCTCTTTCTCTCTCTCTCTCTTTCTCTCTCTCTCTTTCTTTCTCTCTCTCTCTCTTTCTTTCTCTCTCTCTCTCTCTCTACCTTTCTTTCTCTCTCTTTCTCGTATTCGAGTAGTCTCGAATATGCTCGGAGGGGAAAGTATTTAACCTCCACAGCAAACTAAATTCCCCGCTGTCTCGCGAGATCCGCTCGTTCGAACGCATTTCAACGTGATATTTGAACCCACTACACCGCACGCGAGCGTGTCTCTCAGTTTGTATGCGTGAGTTTAAGGAATATGGAAAGCGGAATGCAAACAATGAGAGAGAGAGAGAGAGAGAGAGAGAGAGAGAGAGAGAGAGAGAAAGAGAGAGGGAGAGAGAGAAAGAGAGAAAGAGAGAACGTTATAGCCACCTGTAACCGCATCTATAAATTCATGCCGCGTATAACTGCACTTCCGTAAGACTGTCACCGAATGAGACGACAGTTTATTACAAATAAAGAGCTCGGGAGACGCGGTGACGCGAATGCAAATCCGCCGATACAAAACGAAATTCGATGTTTGCTTTCTTCGTTCAACGAACAGGACGCATATAGTCAACAACGCTCGAACGATTTTTATTTACGATCTTTTACGGGCGAACCCGTCATTCCTCTGACGAATTAACTCAACGTTAATATAACAGGCGACGAGCTTAACTTGTCCCGTTTATGACGTTCTCGGTAGAGACAGAGGCAGAGACAGAGACAGAGAGAGAGAGAGAGAGAGAGAGAGAGAGAGAGAGAGAAAATATCGATACGAGTATCGCACTTTTGATGCTTTTACGACACAACGATGAGAGAGTCGCTCGCTTTATGCGACACTTTTTTTTATTATTCGTTAGCGATAGTCCAGAACACTGAAATTGTTCCTGATAGCCAGAAAAAAAAAGATTGTCTCTTCGAACTGACGAGAATAGAGAGGATACATACATAGGTATCGCACTGCTTGCTAATCGTACAACAAGAGGAATTGTCACGAATTTCCTAACTTTATCATGATCTATAGCTTTTAGTTTGTTGGTATCTCTCTTTCTCTACACGAATAGTTACCTACGTTGTATCCCGTTCTTCGAGCACATTTTGATAAAAAAACTACCCCGCGTTCACTCGAATTTAACGCTATTTCCAATGCATTAGATGAACCTTGCACCGTGCGCTAGGAGTATAAAGTGGAAAATGCATGCGGTTTAGAGAACGTCCATTGCTAAACTGTGCAGATACGTACATATGAGGATGCTTATATGATTGTTCTAAGTCACAGACCGATAAAACACAGAACATGCTTGAAATAACGACAATGCCATACTATCTGTTTCTCTTTCTCTCTCTCTCCCTCCCTCCCCCGCTTCCTCTTTTTTTAGAGAGACAAAGAGAGACCAAAAGAATAATTCAATGAGGTAGCATTAATCATTCTGATTCGCGATTACCTGTCTATTGTTTCCATGCATCAATATCATTATGGATATCACTTATGTTTTACAAACGAAAAATAATGACACTAATTATGCTAACATATTGTCTCCGTTCTTTGTTTAAATTGAGCATAAAAAACGATACGAGGATAAAATCGTATGCGTAAAAGTATTTTCATGTTTTAAAGAAACCAAAATTTTAGATCTAAATATCGTTTAGTTTCATTTATAAAAATCAACTTCAACAGTTACAATATCAAAGAAATCTCTCCATTTTGTCATCGTTTTTGAGATATAAAGTATATAGTTACTAGCATTTTTCAGGATCTATAAATTCTATTGGCTGATTTAGTGAGTATTTTATTCTATACAACATATCAAATCTACGTCATAGTTATTAGCAAAAATTATCGGGAAAATAACCATATCGTTTGTTCAAAGCTCGAAATTTATAGGAGAATTTAAACCGATCGAGAGATTGACGTGAGAAGTATTAATCGCAAAATAGCAAATAGATCTGCTTCTCGACCTGTCGGTGGAAATGCATTTATAGCCGGAGATGCGGGATCGATGCAAATGGCGACGAATCTCAGCGACTACGAGGTACTTCGCTCGGAGCTACGACTTCTCTCTTCGACTGTGTACAGAGAGTCATATACATATATACATATATATTATATATAGGTATATATATGTATATATACATATATATATATATATACACGGAGAAAGAGAGAGAGAGAGAAAGAACGATTGAACACACGCACCCCTCTGAATACCACATCTCACCCTCATACACCCCTACCCCACTTCTCTGTCTATTCAGGCTAGCGTCGGTATTTCAATCGACGACTGTCGAAAAGTGAGATATAGCTAATCGTCCGTGAATCTACGCCCACTCATCCCCCTCTCTCTCTCTCCTTCTCCCTCTCCCACCACAAGCATCACCGCAACCCCTCAACCCTCGATCGTGGCTAGAACGGCATCACCGCTGGAAAACGCTCGCGTTCGCGAATATATTTCGTTGCGAGGCTTTATGCCGAGGCACCATCTCTCAACCATCCATCGATGCTATCTTCCTTGCTGAACGAGCATAGCTTTCTACCGAAAAGCTCGTTGTTTAAAGCTCGACCGCATCGCGACGCTATCCACCATCGCAGATTCTATTTTTCTTCTTGTCCACAAGAGAGAGGAAGCAAAAACTTTGAAACGTACGATCTCGATTACATGGATGTGAATTTTCATGCGGTTAAATTATCAATACCAAGATTAAAAACACTTTCATGTATATATATATATATATATATATATATATATATATATATATATACATTTCAATTCATTCGAGAAGAAAAAGAAAGATAAGAAAGAAAGAAAGAGAGGATGACATTCGTTTATTCCCTCATCGTTGCAAAGTCAAAGAACATTATCAGAGATATTTCAAACCCAATGACAAGATGGCGTCTCGGGACAACATGGCGTCTCCGCCATTTTTCCTCCCAAAAAAAAAACCAAGTCGAAAACTCGAGCGAAACAAAACGATATTTTTCCTTTTTCATGTTTTTTTCTTTCTATTTTTTTTTTTTTAATCGTTCTTTCGCAACTGATTAAAAAACCTGATGCCTAACTTGGGAGATAAATCGGTCGATCTATTCGCTGAATTTAATTTCATTCCTTCGAGACGACGTATAGTAGGTCATTTAAATCCCACATAATTTCCGCGCCGCGGTTACGTTGAAATTGGCCAAGAAATAGAAGAAAAGAATGAAAAACCGAATCAAACAAGAAGGGGGGTGTAGATGGAGGAGGTGGAAAAATGAAGAAAAAGAAAAAAAAAGGAAAATAAAAAAAAGGAAAAGAGGAAAAAAAGGAAAAGAAGAAAAATTGTTTTCGTACGTAGAACTTCTTTTCGCGGCGTATCCAGGACGGCTTTCGCTATTTTAAATCACTCCTCTCTCTCACTCTCTCTCTCTCTCTCCCTCTCTCTCTCTCTCCCTCTCTCTCTCTCTCCCTCTCATTCCCTTTGCACACAACGAGTTCTCGGTAGCGAAGCTATTCCACGAGATCGCAAAAAATACTAGCTTCGTGTAACGCACGGGTCGATCGTCGCGATAGCTTTTGTAAACTAGAGTCGAAAGCGAACTTCAAGGTGATTTTCAAAGGCGAAAATATTCGCTGGATCAACAAAAAAAGAAAAAAAAGAAAAACAAAAGAAAAGATAAAAAAAACAAAAAAATACACAACGCACAGCAAAATAAAAGCAGAACAAAAAATGATGAAATGAAACTCAAAACCATTAATGTTTTGAACGTACAGAGATCCTTTGTCCGTCTCTCTCTTTTTCTCTATCTCTCTATTTATCTCTCTTTATCTACCTATCTACCTATCTCGCTTTCTCTCTCTCTCTCCCTCTCCTTCTCTCTCTACCTATCTACCTATTTCTCTCTATCTATCTACCTATCTCTCTCTCTCTCTCCCCTCTCTCTCTCTGTCTTTCTCTCTCTCCCTCTCTCTCCGTCTCTCTCAAAGTCTACATATTAATGCGAAACGATAAATTCCAAACGGAGACCGACGATGACACTCTCGAATCCTCCCTTCACCCGTTACGAACATATATATCTCTGAATTCATTTGTATGACTCTACATACGAGAGAATATTCGAAACGAGAAATTCATCCATGATACTCGAAGTTCCCGCTTATACCTGGTCTACGATCCACCCATTTTCTATTCCTAACTCTTCTTAAAGTTTCATAAGTAACCGATAATACGTAGGTATTTTTGTTTGTCCGTTTTATTTTCTTCCTTTTCCCCTAAATATATATACCTAGCGTTAAATAACGATTGATGATATTTAAAAAATTTTGTTGAAATATAATCAATATCATAGAAACGTTGTTGTTGTTTTCGTTTTTGTAATGATCACGCTTATACATAACTAGGGACGATCAATTTATACAGAGGACAATTGAGCCGATTCGGTGGCAAGCGATCATGTAGTGGAGCTGTCAGTGTAGGAATAATTTACTATTGGAATATTCTGATGATACGCGTTTCGGATATGCGCCATTCGACCGCAGCGTATCGAGCTACTACTAATCGGATATTACCACGATATCCTTCGAACATTATATTTTGGTATTCCGATATTTACGCGATATTAATAACAAAATTACCTGCCTCCAGGTGTATCGTTTAAAATTGTGCATAACAAATCTACTTAGATACCATACGTATGTATTTATTTCCGTAAGTATGCATGTATATAAATAAAATTTTTGAAAAATAATATGAAGTGTCAAAAAGATTAATTCATTGTTGTTTTTCTTCTTTATTATAGAAACTTGAAAAATCCTTAATCGATACATGCCACGTTTAAAATCCATTGATCCATTGAATCATAGAACTGACTCGACGATACGAAATTTTGATATACTATAAAAATTAAAAAAATTTTTAAATCTGTGTGTGTGTATGTGTGTATGTGTGAAAAACAAGATCACGATGATATTGAAATAGGACGTATATGATACGTCCATTGTAAAGAAATACCTATATATGTATATACGTACAAGTTAACAATTTTCATCGTTACAGTTAATATCGTCAATTGAATTTTATTCAATAAGATGATAACGACGATTACAAAATCTCGAAGTAGATATGTGAAAGTGCAAGCATAGTTTTACATTTACATACGTATATACATATACATGTACAGTTTGATAGAGTCGTATAAAAGTTAACACAGGTACCGAATGATCGTCAAATTCATAATACAAAGTAAGTACGTTATATTTAATATCACGAATATGCAAAGACAGTTTTAGAGAGTCGACACTTATGACACGACTCTTCTCTCTTTCTCTTCCTTGACAAACGCAAACGTTTTCCGTCACCAGACGCTCAGACATAATTTTCTTCGTTAGATGCCTAAAGAGGTAATGTTGGATGGGAAGCGCTCGTTATACAAAGTTAAATATAAACTTAGAGCTCAAGTCACGTATTACTAAATGAAAAGGTACTCATGATACAAAAAGACTCAAATAGAGAAAGAGAGAGACAGAAAGTGAATCGTGTTTTATTATTTTTCTCATAATATTTTTAATATATCTATTTGTATAAATATTTATATCCATTCGTACATATCTATATATACATATAGATCTATATATATATATATATATATATATGTATGTATTTATAGTATATAATCATCCTGTTTCCATTTGTAATTTGTCAAATTTCTTTCCTTTTCTCTTTTTTCTTTCTTTGTTTTTCGGCTTGTCATCGAATTTGATCGAAAAGAGAAAAAGTCGATAAAAATCCAAAGAAAAAGGATTCAATTTGTAAAGGTTTAAATCAAATGAAATATTTTTTTTGTTCCTACTCTTTCCTTTTTCCTCTCTTTTCGGAGTACGATGCACGCAGCTTTGGGTAGAGACGAAACGAATTTACGTGAAAGAGAAAAATGTAGGACAGCAAAGTGGGGCGAATCACGGAACGGTTTAAGAGAACGTCGGAATATTTGAAGGACTTACCCATTCGAGGAAACAGCAACGAGTGACGGACGATGCCTTCGCCGAAGAAATATCGTTCAAAACGTTTTACCCCTGTCTTTCTTTCTTTCTTTCTGTCTGTCTTTCTTTCTTTCCCTCTTTCTCTTTCTCTCTCTCTCTCTCTCTCTCTCTCTCTCTTTTTCTTTCTTCTCTTCTTCCTCTTCCGAACGATCTGTGTCGTTCACTACAAAATTCAACGAGAATAAAAATGAGATGCATGGAAAATTTGTTAACAGGGAAAAGGAAAGAAAGAAAAAAAATAAAAAGAAAGGACAAGAAGACAATAAATAATAAAAATTAGTATATAAAATAATGCTCCATCATGAGACAACGTGGGGTGAACCATACTTTCATGGAAGGAGTCGACTGCGACTCGCTTAGTAAATGTGCTATTCGTAAAGATATCCTGTAACATCAATACCTCTACGGCTCGAATCGTGACGGGATTAAACCGATTTGATTTTTGATTGTAACAAAGTGGCAAGCGTGAAACAAGTTGAAGCTTCTTATATCACGAAGCTTCTTATATTAAAATTGAACGAATGAATGAATCATACGTCAGTTGTTTTCACCTTCTTCAATTAAAAATTTCATACAAATGTGCTTTCCACGCTACAGTGCAAAAGAAAAAAGAAAAATAAAATACAGAACGAGCACAACATGATTCACATTCGTGATTCATGTCTCTCGGGAAGGTTGCATAATAAGTTCATTATATTCTTATAATTTATTGCATTGTCTGACTTTTACATTAAAAAAAAAGAAAAAAAAAACAAAAAAACAAAATAGGAAAACAAAAAAGGATAGAGAAAAAAAGAAACGGCGAAGATAACTTATTTTCATTCAATTTTCATTGGCGTAAGCAAAGTTAAAAAAAAGAAAAAATCCATAAAATACGGCCGTATCAATTGGAATAAATATTGTAACCATTTTTAAATACGACTCTTATCCATTCCTTTCTGTCAATGAAAAGAAAACTTTAATACGAAACCACGTAGCCATCATGAGTTAATACACGTAACACGTTAAAGTGTTTCCGCGGATGTTCGTCCGAACCACCTATCGAACTTCTAGTTAAACTTTTCCCTTTTCTATTTTTTCCTCTTTCTCTCTCTCTCTCCCCTCCCCCATTCTCTCTCGATCTCTCCTATTAATAAGAAAGTCACTCTACGTTGTCGAAAAGGCAAGCTTAACGCACTTTACACCGGCAATGTCGAAGAGGTGCAAAAGTCATTGTCAGACTTCCACCGTTGCAAAAGTGTTTCTCTCTTTCTCTCTCTCTCTTTCTTTCTTTCTTACAGATCCACGGAGAATAAGAAACTGAACGTGTCCAGGTCAGAGAAGCAAAGTTTAAGAGGGATTAGCTATGTCAAAGTTAAGTCACAGAACGAGGATTACGTACACTTCGCGAACGCGTGGATGTAGTTAACCCTTACACCGGCACTGATATACTAATTGAATTAGTTATTTCGAAGCGGAAAGTTAACGCGGGCACGTCTACGTGAAGTTTTCAAGCTGAAATAGCTGGCAGAATCGACGTCGGCACCGACGCCGCCGTCGACGTACTACCTACCACCTTCGAAAACTTCTTATTAACTAGAAAGTTTGATTTGGTATCGTTCCTGAGTGTTATTTAATTACCGATTTCGACGAATACGTGATGTTGATTTAAAAAGAAAAAAATCAAAAAAAAAAAATCAATAAAAGTAACAAAAAAATTAAAAAAGAAAAAAAAGAAACAATCCATTTCCAACGCTGCCTGGGCAAAACTGACGTTCGATCAAGAAAAAATTGTAAAATACGAAACGTGGATTCATGGATGAATTTTATTTATACGCTGCCGGTCGGAGTTGTATATTTTTATTTGTTTTTTTTTCTTTTTTTTTTTTTTATTTTTATTTACTTTTAATTTTCGTAAATCGACTCGTAAGAAATGTATTACGAACTCTCTCTCTCTCTCTCTCTCTCTCTCTCTCTCTCTCTCTCTCTCTCTCTCTCTCTCTCTCTATCTATCTATCTTTCTCTCTCTCTCTCTCTCTCTATCTATCTATCTTTCTCTTTCTCTCTCTCTCTATCTATCTTTCTCTCTCTCTGCTCCCTCTCTTTCGATAATGAATGATGAAGAACAAATATATAACAATGTATACATGAATATTCACAACAATGTACAATTTACAAAAAGTTTGTTTTCTATTTTCGATTCGTTCACAGTATTTTAACTCGTTAGCTTTTATATATGAGTCAAATTTGCTTTAACCTTTTTTTTTTTTTTGAATTTTTGAATCCCATTCCTCTAACCCTCTTTCACGATACAGCAACGTGCAAAAGCACGTACGATTACGTCCACCGCTTTGCATAACGCACGTCCATAATGAAATGGGCGAAAATTAGCGATAAACTTATGTCGGAGCACTTTCATTAAAAATTTGGCGGTACTGCTCGAGAGATATCATGGTAGTACGCTGAGTTTGCGGGGAGTATTGCATCGCGTGATGAAAGTGGTGGGGGGAAAGGGTGGCAGGAAGAGACGGGAGAGGAAGAGTGTAGAAATTAATGGCTCGTCGGACCAACGCTAGGTCATTCCACTTGCCGACTTCGCATATAGGTTTACAGTGATACTACCTAGTTTTGATGGTTTCGCAACGCTATCTGAGAGAGAGAGAGAGAGAGAGAGAGAGAGAGAGAGAGAGAGAGAGAGAGAGAGAGAGGGAGAGAGAGAGAGAAAGAGAGAGAGAGAGAGAAAGAGAGAGAGAGAGAGAGAGAAACATAGAGACAGGAGATAGAGAGATACAGAGAGAGACAGAGAACCATATTTCTCGAATTTATGAATACGATGAATACCACGTTACCGTGTATAACATTACGATAACGTCGACTTTTGTTTTTGACATTAAGAACTGGAGCGTTAGTTTCATCGATCGCTCGACAGATATATAAATATGTATGCCGAAGTAAATTAAAATACAATTTTCAAAGGGATCGACGTTTTTTTCATAGTTTGCAAAGAGTTTACGCAAGAGCTACACGATAAATTCTCGACTTTCTTTCTCGTCAATGACAAGTTTTTTCAGTTACGAGATAGTTCGTGTTCAACATGATTTTTTTTAATAAACAATTATCTTCAAATAACGATCAGCAAATCGCGTGCAGATCGGACAATACTTGTCAAGACGGTAAAGTATTCTCAAGACAATTTATATACGGTTTATATGTACATATATTGTTTTACATACACAACAAACTTACTGTTGAAAAGAACTATCATCCGGAGAATGAGGTCTACACTTTTCGTGCGATTACCGGTATACGAGAAGCGATAGGCACAGATGAATTTACAAGCTAAGGGAAATTTATGGAAAGAATGACACGATGACTCTACCGATTTTACGTTGTAGATTTTGACATCCAATTCGGGGAGATCCATCTCGTAGATAAGATTCACGACAGAATGTAATTAAAGATTATAAGATACTATCGTGTTGTATAAATAGAAGCGACCTGACACATTGTTGGTTACTGACGGTAAATATCTGCAAAACGAACATATCAAATTTGATAAAAAAAAATAATAAATACTTTATTTTCAATTAAGATTAATTATTTTTTTTTACAATTTATGACATAAATATAGTTCTCAACTGGATAACTTTTGAATAAATATGTATATATGTAAGATTTATACTTTTCAAAAATCTATCTCTCGTGCTTTGTGAAAAGCCGCCACGAGAGAATTTAATTGTACTGCCTCGCTACATCCGACTGCTACCCTTTTTTCGATTTCAGCCATTTTTATCACTAAATCTATGAGTATGTGATCTGGGAATTCAACTTAAAAATATCTTCATATTAGAAATAATCTTTCTAATTGTATTAACAATATATACTTACTTTTATGTACAAATTGATGCAATTCAGTCAGTATGTCTTGCAATGCGAGTCCTTTCTTAATTTTTAGATCTTGTATTTCTTATCATCCATTAAGGAAACTATTAAAATTGACAAAGCAATGATAAAAATTGTTGAGTAAAATCAAAAGGATACTACAATAGGATAATTCATAAGATTCATTTAACAACCAGTTTGCAATATTTTTTATATCAACTGGTAAAGGGTGTCCAACGCAAGAATATACTGTTTCCTCTGTAACTGATCCAAAAGCTAACCAAGTACTCTGAAGTATATTTAGTACTTTCCTCATATCTCCACCGCACAATGTCATTAATGCTTGTTTCCCATCATCTGTTACTTTTAAACTGATAATCATAAATATACTTATAAATTTCTATTCCTAAGTGCAATATAATTATTTTAATACTCAAATTAAAAATTACTTTTCCTGCTCTATAACATCATTTAGTCTTGGTAAAATTTGTTCCGATTGCAAAGGACCAAATCTAAATTTAGTACATCTTGACTGAAGAGCTGGTATAATTTTACCAAGATAATTACATATAATGCAAAAGCGTACATTCTCTGTATACTTCTCAATAACTAAAAAGAAATTATAATGCTTTTTATACTTTTTTGCTTTTTATATCTACTATAACTATATTTAATTACAAATTAACTTACTTCTCCTAAGAGCATTTTGAGCATCATTTGTCATAGCGTCTGCTTCATCGAGAATAATCAACTTAAATCCAGATCTGTACATAGTACCTGTACTCGCAAAATTTAATATTTGTCCTCTGACTATACCTATTCCTCTATCATCAGATGCATTCATTTCTAACACCTATGCATACATACTATAATATTATAGAAAATAAACATAAAGTTAATATCATTAATACATATTAATATAAAAGAAACAATACCATAGAATTAAACTGCGCAGGTTTGTAAAGTTTCCTTGCACAAGCTAATATAGTACTGGTTTTTCCTGTGCCTGGTGGTCCATAAAGTAGAAGATGAGGAAGTTGATTCTCATCAATGAATTTATTAACTAAAAATCATATAAAATAATATAAAAAGAAAAATGATTAGTATATATATCATTATACTAATTATTACAAAAATATTTACTTGTTTTTAATATTTCTTCGTGAGAGATGAGTTCTTCCAACTTTTTAGGTCGATATTTTTCAACCCTGAAAAGAAGAACATGAAAGTATTACCAAGCACAAGTTTCATCAAAAATATTCACAATGACAAACTTACCATGGTAAATTCGTAAATGTTTTGTTATCAGAAGCCATAATATCACTCAAATGCTCGTTATTAGAAAGTAAATCTAAGGTTAGCTACGATCCCGCGCTTTGTATTTCACTTAAATATGGCGTAATTAACATCTTGATTTTTTCGAATAGAGCGTTCCTATTGGTTCAAGAATTCAAACCAATCGCAACAAAGCAAACAAAAGTTGTTACAAAGTTACAAAATGAAACGTTTGATAATTTAGAAAATTGAAAAGAGATAGCATAAAAGATCTGTCAAAAGAGAACTTGAATCTAAAATATATATATATCACGAACATTTGTGATTCGTACGAATGATCGAAAATTATTGAATTTATTACGATAATGGGTACTAAGAGTGAAAAATCAGCGAACGATGCGGAATTACTACGTGATCAAACGCCTGAATATATGTTACTACCTAAAATGAGATTCAAATTGAGTTTAAGCGAATTTTGGGGAGACGATGAATTGAAAAATTCCTTTTTAGATATTATAAAGCGTAACAATATGGCACCGTATTATAAAGATGTATGTGAAGATTTCTACTGGGAAATGGATGCAAATTTATACAACGAAATGCATCAGGCTAATGTAATCGCATGGGAAAAATTAGAAACGGGCAATACGAATTTGAATATCGAGAAAGAAACTAAAGGAAATTGGAGAGATATGCTTGAATACGCATGTAAGATCGGTGATATCGATCATGCTAACAGTATTGCAACTTCTATATTCGAAGATACGAACAATTCATCCGGTCTCAGAGCAGAAGCAGCTTTCTGTCTTTTTCGAATAGCTTATTTCAAAAGCAACGTTTCGTCGATGGGCAAAACAGTCAAGAATATTAACGACTTGATGGAAGGTATACATAAATAATATTCATAAATGTAAATACTTACATGCGCGTCACAAAAATAATAAAATTTGAATTTCCCAATCTTTCATTCATTATAACACTGTCAACGTCAACGATTCCGTTCATTTATTCATTTTTTTTCTTTTCTTTTAATTAAAAAATTTAAGAACAAAAGAACTTAATATTCAATGATTTCTTTTTAGTATCCTGCAATATGGGTAGCAATTGGTGTTGTCGAAATAAATTGAAGGCATACGAAGCGCTCTATTGTTTGGCCGTAAGAAATTTCACTCGTGCCGTTTCCCTTTTATTAGACTGCATTCCTACCTTCGAATCATACGAATTATTACCGTTCAAGGATATTGTACAGTACACTGTCTTAGCCGGTATGATCTCTTTATCAAGATCAGACCTTGATAAACGATTCAATAATAATGGTATCCTACAGCAATCTTTAATGATCGAATGTTCAGCTTACATGGACTATTTAAACAGTCTCTATGATTGTCATTATGCTGATTTCTTTCAACATCTCGCATGGATAGAAATGGAAATGAAATTTGATCCTCTTCTTCGTCCACACTATCAGTATTACGTTCGAGAGATGCGCATAAAGGCATATTCGCAACTTTTACAGGCATATCGTACGCTCAGTTTAAATCGTATGGCTATCGAATTCGGCGTTACTGAGGATTATATAGAACAAGAAATGGCACGATTCATTGCGAATGGTAGATTACATTGTAAAATTGATAAAGTATCTGGTACTGTAGTTACCGTTAGCGCATCCGGTTGTGACAGAGGACAACCGCCTGATGCTAGCTGCGATCGAGGATTGGTTTATCAAAATACGATAAAACGTGGCGATATGTTGCTTAATCGGTTAAAAAAATTGGGACAAGTTATTGAATTCTGATCCTAATTATCGATCTTCGTTTCTCCCAGATTTGAATTTCGCACTGTTCGAAGTTTCACAGACTTTTTAGTAGAATTTTTTTTTCCCCTAAAATTTACATGGTTATTTTAATTAAATTATAAACATCTGTTTTGATTGTATATATATAAAATATATATACAATATATATATATATATATATATTTATGTATATTATATTGATAGAAGAAAGAGAATAATTCTACTTTACGAATTAATCTTCGACAATATAACCTTTAAAATTAGTTTATACTACGCACGAATACATACATTTTATGTGCTAAGTAAAACTTTTTCATAAGAGTCAGGGATGGCTCATCGAATCTTTTTACAACGTTCTGGTGTAATTTCAAAGACAGTAATCAATGTTACGCACAAATTTAATTATTTGTTTGTACTTGATTTTGAAAGTACTTGTGAAAAAAACTCCTTAATAGTGCCTCAAGAGATCATTGAATTTCCTTGCATAGTATTAAACACGCACGATTTTGAAATCGAAAATATTTTTCATCGGTACATCAAGCCCAGGTTACATCCTAACCTCACATCTTTCTGCACAGAATTAACTGGAATAATGCAGGAAACGGTCGACAATGAACCTCACTTTCCAGTTGTATTCTCTCAGTTCTGTACCTGGTTAAAGGACAATAATTACTTTGATCCAATTGATAAAAGTGCTTTTGTAACATGTGGCAATTGGGATTTAAAAACAATGTTACCTAATCAATGTGCTATAGACAATTTACCATTACCAAAAGAATTCCATCAATGGATAAACTTGAAAGAAATATTCTGCATATCATGTAAATATTTCCCTCGTAATTTAATAGATATGCTTTCTCATTTGAATCTTTCGATGACTGGTAGACTACATTCTGGCATCAATGATGCAGAAAATATGGTTAAAATAATTCAAGCTTTGAACAAGATGTATAAAGCAGAATTTAAAATTACCAATAAGTTGAATACAAAAAAAATTTTAATTTAATCTCAAGATTTTTGTAAAATTTATAAAAAAAATCTTTATTAACATTAAAATATCGGTTTTATAAAATATAAAAATACTTGTATTAAAATCTGTACATTAAATGTTAAGTTATTACTATAAGACACAAATTATTGCCGTACGACAGCTATTTTTATCTTTACATCTTGTCTGTGATTTTCAGTGTATATTTTAAGTGTAGCTTCTAAATTACGTTGAACTTTCTGTTTGCATTTGATTTTTAAAGGAAATCCTTTACCAGCTGGTATCATACCCTCAGTTGGTACTATACTAAGTACATCTGTGTTCGACAAAACAGTTTCATATGGTTGTGCTACTCTGCTTGAACTTAAAATAGTCACAATTGCTTCATTTTTTATTGAAGGAATTAAGTTCACAACATTCGGAGATACGGTAAAATAATCATCGTACTGTTCATGACGTACATTATTTACGCAGCCTCCTGTTATTGTCCTGAAAAATATAGAAATAAGAATTATAATTAATTTAGTAATGAAAGTTTCGTATATTTGCTATTAACATTTAAGTAATAAAAATTCCTTTTTTTGAAATTTTTAATAGATATTAACAAACATATTTACTCTGAAGGTAAAAAACTTTTTCCACTTGATTCCACATCCACATGACTGTTGTCACTATAAAGAGAATAAAACATCTGTGATTCATCTGCACTATCATGAATCATAGATAATGTCTCATCTGCATTGGTCTCCACAGTTAATATTATTTCATGTTGGCTCACTCCATGACATAAATCACTAAGATTTTGCTATACATAACTTGAAATATTAATATCTAAACTGAAAAAAATTTATTGCAGACAAAATATTGAATATATTATAATTAAACTTACTATTGTATCATTAATTAAATTTAAATCTGGCATTAATTGTTCTCCAGGAAAAACTTTGCAGAGTGGATAAACTATATTTCTAAATGGTTCACTTTCACCTCCATTTAAATCACCTGCATTCTTTATTTTATTATATAATCGACGTATTCGCCAACGTGTCGGCTCATCACCATAAATAATATTTATAGTCCCTACGTGACATACATCAGAACGTTGTCGCAATAATATTAAATCTTCTTTTCTTGGTTGAAACTCTAATGTAATCCACTGAGTTTCTTTTGGTTCTAATAATAGTTCTGTTGGATTTACTTGCCAACTAGAAACCATGGAAGGATAAATAGCTGAAAAAAACTATTATTTCAATAACTTATAAAAAATAAAGTAAAGAATCAAATAACGAAGTCAAATAAAAAGAAACCTTTTGGTATTAACTTGACTTTAGCGTATGAATAAAGATCACCAATATTTTCTAACTTGATTTTAGCTTTTAAAATTTCTCCAGAATTTAATTTACCAAGAGGCAACCACATTTTACCATTAATATCCTTAAATATTTCAGAAATAATGACTCTGCCAAAACCACCATAACCATACAACAATATCTAGAAATATCATATTAAGATAAATGTGCTATAATATATCAACTAATAATTAATTATATATTAAAGGATTTCTACATGAGGAAAATATTTACTGCTTTTGAGGAACGTGATTCGTTTTCTTCTTTTTTAATTTCATAATGTTTAAAAACAATTTTTCCAATAGCTGCACCAACATGATGTGGACAGAATACAACAGAAAGTGTTCTACTTTCCATACGATGCAACACTAACACAATATTTGGACTTGTTGTTTGATGATCTTTAAGAAACTAAAATATTATTTTTTATTGTATAAACATAAACTACTAATCATTAGAACAGTACTATAATTCTATTTATACTTACTAGAAAACTATTATTTTTACCGCATATCTGAACTTGAAGTTTTATTCTGTTATCACTTATATTACGAATGGTGAATTCTTTAGTATCACTTTTACTTGGCTTTACAGAACCCCATACTAAAGCAGCATGTGTTGATTTAATAGGAATTTTATCCCCAGCAACAGTGGAGCCAGATATTGAACTGATTGGAGAATTTCTTCCAGATCTAACACAATAATTAAAATTTTCTTTACTGCTACTATAAGTAATATAATTATAGAATTTACCTGCTGGATAACACGCTATGCGGTGAACTCGGAGAAATAGCATCAGAAGTTTGTTGCGGTGTTTCGCATCGTAAATAACTTTCGTTTTCTGATTCCACATTTTGTTGTCCAATTACAGAGTAGTAATAAGTATTATTACCAATAGATAGTTTAATTTTAACATATCTATAATAGTCCCATTATTATTTATACAATAAGAAAAATGTAAACTTATAAAAAGATTAATTTTAAAAGATTAATTTAAAATTTTACTTACTTATCATGAGTATCACAGTAATATGGTTTAAATGTTATTAAAAATCTATCTGTTGCATTACGCTGTAACGTTAAAGTTTCAGGTTTAACAGAAAAATCTTCAATACGATTTGAAGACTTCTCATCTTGCACTATGAATGCTGCTATTAGAAGAGGCAATTCTCCTGTATTAATGATAGTTAGAGATTTGGTTTGTTTCCTAGGAATCTGTATAGGTAATTCTGTATCAACAACTTGTATTTTACTTGAGCCTATTTTTACATACAATGGTATTTCTTTTATCATTACAGCATCATCTTTCTTGTTATCTACTTGTATTAATAGTTTAGCTTCTATGCTGATTAATTGATTTTTTAATAATTCTGCTAAATAGAAAATAATTATTTAAAAAGAAATGACAAAGAATAATCAACATATCTTGTATTATTACCTGAAGCTAATAATGATGAGGTCCCTTCACATTGCACTACAGCGGTAAATTGTTCTCGCGGCTTAAGTTCATGTGTAAAACCATCTTGTAAATTATTTATGCTAAAAAATTTTGGACCATCCTATGGTTGTTAAATACATTTTAATTAAGCTCTTAAATATACTTTATGATTAAGTTAGTTCAAATGATAAAAAAGAATCTTACATGTACAACAGATAGTATTATAGGGAGAATCACATTATTTTTATTTTGTAATGTAATAGATAAAGTTTCCATAGTATTTTCAATAATGCTACCAAAATTAAGTTCTGGTTTTTTAAAAGGTGTTAATACATTAACTTGAAGTTCTTCTGATTCAATATAGATCATGTGTTTAATTATTGATTCTTTTCTTGTTACCATATCAGTCGTTATTATATTTAATATTACTATTGCAGGATTAGTTTTCTTTGTTATTTTTACACCAATCTAAATATATACATCTTTTAATAAATATAGTATTATACTAGTACAATGATTTATGTTTATTTATGTATACCTTGACAGATCGAGTTGAATTTGGTTTTATAAGAATTGTATCTTTAGGCAAATGAAGTATTATATTTTGGTTATTTCCTTGTAATTGGTATGTACCTAATGAGCAGATTATCCATCTATCACCCGTATTTGTTAATGCAATATCTGCTTCTCTTGATATACCAACAATGCAACTACAAATCTCTTGACCATTTCTGCTAATAATGATATCTGAAAAACATTGGCATCAGAATTTGTTTTTTATAATAAAGTATAGTTGTATTTTACGAAGCTTTTTTACCATGTGACTGAGACGTTGTTTCCAAACATAACTCTTCAACAGTTGTTGATTTTTGAGCAACACTATGGTCCATTTTCGATGTATATGAGATGTTTTCTTGTTTGAAAGATTTTTCCCTTTCCATTCCTGATTTATCAGACTTCATTTCGGATAGAGGTAATTTATTATCTTTAAAAATTGACTGTATATCTGGTAATTTTATTTCATCTAAAATACGATTAGTATACAAAAATATATTATTTTAATATATACTATTTGTTCATTTGAAATATAGTATGATCACGATAGATTTAAATTTAATTATTTAACTTAATTAGTAAATAAGTACATACCAGTATCCTGCTGTTGGAAACTTATTGAACTCTTTTCAGTTTTTTCTTTCTTTAATGACTTTCTCTGAGGAATTTTTTCCAAAGTATCCTTAGTATGTAAATCAAAATCAGATGTAAATGATAACATTCTTGGCAAAGTTTGTTTATTTTCTATTGTTTTATTAATGGTTTTACTATCTAACGAAAATTTAGATGATTTATTATCTTTAATGTTAAGAGCACTTGGAGTTGCAGGCATAGAACATCTGCTTGAAGGTAAAAGCGTGTATGTATTGCCTTTGTCATCATTTTTTTCTACTTGAAACTCTTTCCTTTTCTTTTTTGCCATTATAAGTTGATCTACTAATCTTCGTGGAGTACAATTATCAATATCTTGTAAAGCTTGAGCAATACTACTTAAACTCATAATACTGTGCTCTTCTATATCTTTTGTTGAATTTGTAAGATGGGTCTGTTCTTTTTCTCTGAATGTCAAGGATCCTAAAATATAATCTTTTAAAAAAATGGAAAAATAATTTATATGATATTAAAGTTACCATCTGCAATGGTTGAATCAACTAAAGGTATTAATCTGTTTTTCTTTTTAGGGCTGTTAATAGATAATCCTAAAGTTGGTCTTTCCACAATATCATTTGACAAGTCTCCAATATTTCCACATTTCCTTTTGAAAAATTCACCAATAGATACTTTACGTCCAGCGTTAGATCTGGATGATCAATAAATTTGATTAATAATAAATTTTGTACGATTTATTACAAAGAACTTACTCTACTGATAGATCCAATTCTCCAATAATACCAGAAAAACATGACAAATCTAAATATTCTTTTTCTGAACTAGTTGCCAAAGGAAGATCATAAGAACAGTTCTGTTTCCAAGAAGATTCATCAGCTAACAAATGACTGGTCATTTGAGAAATAGACTGAAATTCTTCATTGTTAAATTGTGCCATCAGCTCAGCAGTTGTTGCATCAAAACTAATTCCTCCTGCACTCTTTGAAGAGAATGAAGATACACATTTCTCGGCACTTTTACTCATTTCTGAAGAACGAGCTGTTATTTCTTTAGGTTCAAATACAACCTGGAAATAAAATAACATACAAATTTCTATACTCTTTCACTTTTCACATTATCATTACTTACGCTGTTTGATCTGCCTTCAACATGTAATGTTTGTGTACTGTTCTGTTGTTTCAACTTATTATCATTATTGTATGTAAAAGAATTACCATCAACATGATCTGAGGGATTATAATAATTTGTTAAGGTTTCAATATTGACATCATCCTTTTTATTATCACCTAGAAGATAATATCATTTATAAAAGATCAATATATATACATATATTAATATTTTATATATTATATATCTATGTATATATTTTAAAGAGATTTATCTTTTTATTACCAGAAGATGTTAAACCTTCAAAATTGCTACATTTTCTAAGCAACTTCCTAGCAAGTTCTTGCTCAGCATCCAATTCATCAGATTTTTTTTTTTGTTTATCATTTATTACACTTGTTTCTCCTAATACTAAAAAATAACAATAGTAATATCACATTTAATTAAAGCAATAAGGATCATATTGTAATACTTACAAGTTGATATATTATTAAGAATACCTAATGAAGAATCATCTGACTTTAATAACATATTATTGCCACATAAAGAAGACGGTACAAAGTTCTCATTTCTAAAATTCCTACCAAGATACTTGTCTTCAAGTCTACAAATACAATGATTGAAATTACTTTTTCATATCTAACTTTTTTAAATTATCTTAAATCTATGTCAAATATCAACAAAAAAAATGCATACGTAGACTTTCTTTGTACTGTTGATGAAGCCTTTGGCATAGGAGTGTTCAATAATGTTATATCCAACTCAGTATTATGAAATTTTGTCGGGGTTGACATTATGAAATTTTAAATTATTGTTACAAATTAATTCTAAAATCTTTTATATCCTCTTATATCTTAATCTATAAATAAAATAGAATTTTATGTTATTTTCGATTGATAATGTAAGAAATAAATAAAAACTGCAAACCACATCATTCGAAACAAATCCTGTGACAGTCGATCGATTCGTTCAGTTTTAACGTTCAAATTTGAAAATCTTAGGCATTGTCATGAACATAGTGAAATAGATTGCGCGTATAAGATGGCGCAAGTCGTTGGTAAATTTCTGATATTTAAACTCATGATAAGAGTTTAGGTAATACTTCCCTTCGTATTGATAGGTGCCTATAGCGTCGCCGCGAATTGAATGCCCTCTACATTTGAAATTGATATGACGTCACATATGAGATGTGACTTTTAAGATGAGTTGTAAACATTGAAAAGAAAAATTATTAAATGAACGTAATAAAATATCAAACAAATTTCAATATCTATTCATTAAACACGTATATATGGCACTGTAATATAACTTATTAATCTTTAAATAATACTGCATATATTTAAATATTACATAAATATCCAGTAACCTTGAATAAAAAATAATTTTACTCATATTTATTATGTATAATTACGTGTTTTATATAATAACGTTAATATAAAATAAATATAGCAAAATATAATTAAAATTTATATAGCATAATAAAATTATGCTATATAAATCTTAATAATAATGACAAACATACGACAAGTCAAAAGAAAATTTCTGTTTTTAAATACTTTTTTCTTTAAAGATAAAAAGAGAATACATTATTTACAAATCTATACTAAAATAAAAAAAAACTTAGATTCTTCCAAAAATTTACTTATGCATATGTGTAGATATGTATATGAGAAAATTATGCTTTCAGAGATAGATATATGTAATATTTTATATAAACGCTTTCCCGTTGTCGAGCACGGAATTCGTGTATAATTTATGCAGTGTCATGTTGAAGCAAGTTTTTTATCGTTTATTTTCGCATTGAAAGCAAAAATTTTCCAAGAAATTATATAGATCAGTGCGTTAATACTTTTTGGAATTTATGTAGGTCAGTATATAAATTAGACTTCTTTTTTCTTTCCATATTCCAAGTTATTACTTTCCCGCGTTATGTCGTATCAATTTCTTCTAAAACATTCTCGATGATTTCTGATTACTAACCGATCATAAAATTCATTTAATTTATATATTACTTAATATTAAATACTTATAAATAACAATTTTATAAAATATTATTTTTTCAGATAATTATTAAGAGAGATATATCATAAAAAGAGATCAATTCTTTTATTATTTGATTTATTGATTATTTATTTTTTAGCGAGCGAAATAGGACATATAGGAAAGCTACATACATATGTATGAAAGAAAATTACGTATGCCTAGCAAAAAATCATTTTGATTAAATTAAATTAAATTAAATTAAAATTAAATTAAATTAAATTAAAAAATAATTATTTATTGCTTACAAAAGATTGTGCAGAGGAATTATGCGATACGGTCAATAAATTGAAATTTATCTTAAAAGTACTCTAATTTCTCAACAAAACAACGATTCAGTTTTGTGAACGACGACGACGAAAATGGAAAATAAAATTTGTATCTGCAGTTTTGTTAAAGTTTTTTTAATTGAAGATTTATATTTATTTTTCTTTGCTGAGCGGATTATATAATCTAATTCAAATTTTTGATTTTGATTATAAGTATAATTATAATAATAAAATGATATGGACGATAGAGAGGAATAACATTTCACTCCTTTAAAAAAAGATGTAGACTTTTATTGAGGACGTTTTTTACAATTTTCTTATACTTAAATATATATACATATTTATATTTTCTTTTTTTAATTTATTATTATTTTTTTTTTTTAATGAGACGTCACATATATTAATATCTTACAAATTATATTTGTCACGTTTATAATAAATAATTTTTATATCATAAAAATATAATCCTTTATGTATTTTAAATTAAATACTATATGCAACTAGGAGATTTTTTTAGTCTATGATAAATTCACATTGAGTAAAATGTTCAACTTTAAATTATCTGCAGGATTATCGGAAATGTTAGTGGTTCGTCTATGTTCGAAAAAAAAAACTGGACTCTTAATATTTCTCGTGTTTCTTATTTGAAGGGTTTCTTCGTACCTGCGTAACTATTTAAGAGTTTATATAGTTTTCAGGTACCTTGTTTCAGAGTTTAAAAAATTTGAGTGTTCTTTATTTTAGTTTTAAAAGAACCTTTGCTGTAGTTCTTGAGAAAAGCTTTTGATGCTTTTTTTTATTACTTTAATATAAAATCTTTTCTTTATTTAGAGAAAGATTTGGTATACGTATCGTTATCATTAGTATTTCCGTTTTTTTTTTTTTGGAATTTATCGTAATTATCTTATTTCCTAAACTATATGAAGTTTCACTTTTTTCGATAATCAATCCATTAGATTTCACCTTAATTATGTTTTAAATTTGCATCTTAAAAATTTGTATTTTTAATACTTTTATTTTTAAAATTATCTTCTTTAGTTTCTTATAATTATTTTTCTATTTTCTATGTTATATAAAATTTCCACTTTAAAGTTTTTATGATATATCATTTTTTCCTAAACTGTTATGAGCGTTTCCTAAATTTTTCGTGTTATCGAGAGTTTGTCGTTTTTACGTTCATCGACGACCGTATTAACCGAAATTTCTGTAGTATTCACAGAATTTTTGACTGTCATCGTTAAAGTTCTATATTCATCGATCGCTTGTCCGTAATGATAAAATGTATGATTGGGTAATTGTTTGATTGTGTGTACAATGTTGAATTTTGTATTCTACGACATTCGTTAATGTTGTGTCCTCACATTTTACATCTTTTATAAAATTTGCAAATTTTTATAAATACTTTGCATTCCTCGATAATATGATCTGTATGGTTACAATATTCGCAAAATATATCTGGAAGTACTATATCTTTTTCCTGGATGCATAATAACTATTTGACAGATCGTATTGTGGGTATTCATATTTAATATCATTTGTTTTATATTGTCGTTGACGTTTATTATATGTGTCTACATTAGTATAGTATTATGGTCTTTTTGTTGCTTGTGCAGGCATAAAATATTCCAAAGCTTGACTTTTTCTATAAGGATAATTGTAATAAATGCGTCCTGACTTTTCATAATATTGATAATCGTCATCAAAGTTTGGGGATGTATTCTGCATTTTCTATCGATTCTCTTAAATTTTGCATTTGTATAATTTATTTTATTCTCTAATTGCTTATTTTCCAGTCCAACTACAAAACTATTCAGAAGAGTGTCTTCTAAAGTTTTTATTATACTTATTGCAATTTCTGGTCTATTATTTTCTTGTATTTTTTTTTTTTTGCGTAATTTACTATTTTCTTTATGCGTTCACCGTATTCTAACGAAGTTTCATAGAACTCTTGTTTTACAAAAGCTAATTCAGTTTGCCATTTTTACTGAACGTCTCACGGTAAATATAGTCATTTTATCTCATACATTATATTATCAAAATCTGTATCTATGTAATATAAATTTATATCTGCTTCAACACGGATCTTTGAATGAATAATGTGACTCAAGTACGGAATATCCATTGGATCTATGAGATCACGAGCGTTTTCACATGCAAGAATAAATGATTTAGCGTGTACATTTGAACCATTGAATACTATAACATATATATATATGTTACAATACTATACATTCGGCTACTTCTTTTACTGAATAATATCGTTTCTCTTTAGGGGTTTCTATACGTTGCGAAATAGGGTTTATTTTTAAATCGTAGGTTAATTTTCGCATTAATTTCTCTATCGTAATCATTTTGCAGTATAAAAATTATAATTTTTTTACTAATATTGTAATATAAATATGTTATTTGTTTTATGCGTTTAATTCGTTTCGACTTACAGAATTAAATAAAATGACACTATTGACTAATGGCTAGTCGTTCGGCTGTTGGATTTCAGTCATATTTTCAGACGATGATCTCCTTTGCTTGATGTTCATTTTGAGTTTTCCTTGCTTAAGTCAGCTGTAGCCTTCTCGTCTGAATTCGATTGCTAGATAGTTTCTTATCGAACGTTTAAATAGCTGCTGCATGAAGTGCCCACAATGGTGTTCGTATGGCATTTTATTTCATCTTCGGAAAGGTTCGTAATTTCTAAATAAAAAATATTCCGTATTCATCACGGGAAAGGAGATTAAGTAGGAAAATATAAAGAATCTCCTATTGTCGAAAAACTTCTCGAACTTTTTCTACTCAATATTTTATTTCATTATTATTTCACTGAATGCGACAATAGAAATTTTTTAGAGTTGAAAAGTGATTTTTAAGTGTCGAAAATAATAATATTTTCAAGTCGTCTTCTAGGATTCTTTTTTCGAACTCGAAGGTGCGAGAATGAAAAGCATAGGTAGGAGAAGCATTTTGATCAATAGTAAGTCCCGTCATGAGAGTAGGAGTAATGTGGGACTCAAGATAGCAGGTCAAAGTTAGGTAATTTATGTTATTTTGTGTATATATGTATGTATATATGTGTAGTATGTGCGCGTGCATTCGTACGTATCTGGATACAATTTTACAATTACAATAATAATAACGACAGTGATAATGATAATAATAATAATAATAATAATAATAATAATAATAATAACAATAATAATAATCATTAGTTCATCCATTCCGGTTTGAACAAGAACGTGAAAACTTGAACGACACAAAATAATAGTCGCAATTTCCATCCGATTTTGGTGATCAACAGTTCATTCAAAAGATAAAAACTTTCTACACTACTTCTAAAATTTTCAGAATAGCTTTTTACTTGTGTGAATATAATTCTTCAATATTACTTATTTTTAAATATAACTTTCACAAAGAAAATAACATTTTTCAAAAATCTAAAAAGATATGTGTATAGATATATATGCATGCATGTATGTATGTATATATGTAGGAATGTATAGTTCTTTTTATTCAGTCATGCGTAAATCTACGCATTAATAATTGTATAACGAGGTAAAAGATGAATAAACACTTGCAATTTAGTTATTTGTACAATCTTCTCTTGTGTATCATTCTTCAATTAGACTTCAGCGAACTATATTCTCAATTTGATTTCTCTTAATCACCTAAAACCTTAAACGTGACTTACTCGAACAAAAGATATTTATAAAATTATATATATAATATATATAATATACATAATTTTATTATATAAGTATCAATAAAAAATATTATATTGCATATATTATATAATTTCAAAGGAGATATAATAATGAATACATTAAATAATAAAATAATCTATCTATAACTCTATTTAAAAAATGGACAATATGGGAAGATAGAAAAAATTATCATAGAACATAATAAATTTTGATTGAATTTAAATGCAGCCATTAGCTCAATAGCACTTGCATTATTTATATTAATCATATATTACAACTAATATCGACTTCCAAGTCTTATCACATGGAGGTTGCTACATACGAAGGTCCACGAGCTCAAACTCTACTCTTAATTACATATATCAATTATTTTATAACCAATTACATAGAATGATTATTATTACGTATCTAATAATAATTATCATAACTTGGAAAAGAAATCATTCGCGAAACGAACCAAAAATTTTATTCTAATCAATCGAAATAAGACGAAAATTTATGAAACCGTTTGATGTTGACCTTCCTATCCGAAAAAGAGAGCACTTCAATCATTCTTCATGAAACTTTATTCCCAAACTCGATTAATGTGAATATTGAAACAAAATGATTATGTTGAAACCACAAATGGAATACAATGATTATTATACACGTAACGTATATAGATTATATAAAGATTATGTATCCTATCAAATATTATTTGATAATAATAATACATAATATTATAAAAATATCGCCTTATTATTTAAAATGTAACAAAAAGAATCTAATTTTTTATAAGATTAAAGATTGGCCATTTTGCCATTCTTTTTTTTTACAGTACATAAATTATCTTATTATCTTATATTAGATTATATGTATAATTTCTTCAGTTGTAAATAGTACTCTTGTGTATCCATGAACATAAAAACATCTAAACTATTTTATAATTAAACAAGAAGCATTCAAAATAATATGTAAATTTTATATAACAAATTAGCATTTATGAGCAATGAACCAGTTATTTGTGGATATAAGAAGTTTATAATATTATTATTTTCTGAAAATAAAATATATATTAAAATAATAATTATTTTATATGCACAACACACACACAAATACACGTACACACGAAATAACATCAACGAAGAGAAAAATCGAATCTTATTAATTTAGATATTTTCTGAAACAGAAATCAATCCTGTAAAGATTAGTTAAAAATTTCAAATGAATAAAAGAAATAATTGCAAACAATTCATTCTGTATTGGTTTTCATTTTTTATAATTCTAAATCTTCATTCAAGTCTTCAATAATTAAATGTATTTTTATTTATTCACATTATTATTTTGCTTTGATTTTTATTTGACTGGAAAATCTGAAACATAAATCAATTTTATATTATGCATTTATAATCTTTATTGTTTCTTTATAATCTGATCTAATTTTTATTTTTATATCATATATGATAGTATTACAAACTTCCAAATATTATTTTTTTTATATTGTTGCTAATATCCATTGATAAAAGGATATTATATTATATTATATTTGTATTATTTAACCTTGATAATTTTTACAATTTATCGAAAAACAAGCATAAAAATGGCCAAAAAAATTAGTATTAAATATAAGTTAATTATTATATATGAAATAAAAGGAAATATTCTCTATTTATTGTTAGAAAACTTCAATTTCTTGAGAAAAATATTATGAGATTGAAATATTGAAATATTGGTTCATTAAGTATCTATATTAGTGCATTCATTCATTTATTTATTTTTGATCATTTTGAATGAGAAATACATATTCTTGCTATAATATATTCATTTGCATTCCTGAATGCAGATATGTTCTTTCTCGATATGTACATCAATTTTGTAGATTTTTAATTAGAATAATCAGAATAATTAGATTAATAAGAATTTGACTACAAAAGAATAATGAAGATGATGATAATGATGATAGTTACCACATATGTCATTTTACAACTCTTGGTAAAAGTAAGAAATTGTAAAAATGATTTTACAATCTTGTGTACACAAAATTTACCACATAAGGGCTTTTGAGCGACCCGTGATAGTACTGTGTTGGCATATAGGTATGAAATATGTATGTGTCTCGTATATATACATAAACATTATGCAGTTATGAAAATGAAAGAGAAAAAATATATGATTATTCTGAATTAAAAATCTACACGCTTAGGTAACCAGATGTACACCTAAGTGTAATGTTGTTGCAGGCCATGGATGTCCACACAATATTTAACGAGCGTGACTCTATTTTTATAACTATAAATCTAAAGATTTTATTACTTTAAAACTTTTAAAATGTAAGAACTCGATTTTAATTTAAAAAGAAAAAATACAAGGGCTCAAATTTAATTTAAAAAAGAAAATACGACTTCAATTTAAAAAGAAAAATGCAATGATTCGACCATACTTTAAAATGAAAAATTAACTCTATTTTGAAAATATTCTATGACTCGATTTTACTTTAAGAAAAAATTGAAAAAACTCTATTAATTAAATAAAACTATATACAATAGTAAATAATAAATAATAAAAAATTCTATTAACTAATTGCAAAAGCTTGATTCTAATCACAAGGACCCTGATTTTTCACGTACGCAAATACGAAATGCTGTAGCAAGGAGATAGAATGATCCATCATCTCCATTCAGTATCAAACTACTACTACACTACTACGAGTATAAATATCAACGTTGTAATAAGATAAAGGGGATTTTTATAAGTCCACAAGCTATTAACAAAGGGTTCGACATGCCGATCACCTCCGAAAAATGACTTGTAGTCGAAATTTGTCCTCTTGAGCCACAGTTTGTGGGAGCCTCTTCAGCATATAGCCTCTTCTTCGTGCTCTAACCATTACTTTGGAGTATTCCTTACGTGCGAACGCATGAAAAGTTAACGCATCAAAAAACGACCTACCGCTTAAAACAACACACCCACAAAAATTAACATGCTGCAGTGGATTATACTATAAGAATGAAATCGTAACAGATCTATTCTTGATCTGATCTCACTTTACGCAACAAGACTCAAACCACTTGTGTTGCATTGAACGAGACTAAGGGGAATTGGGAAGTAAAAAGAAATCGGGAAGTAAAAAACACATTTGCTATTTTTTATTATTTTTTTTTTTATTTAACCTAACGAACAGTAAATGCTTGCAATGTAAAGTATCAATTTCTTCTAAATAATATAACTACTGAAGCATGGCAAAATTTGCGAATGCATCACCCCAAACGCCACTGACGAATCCAAACACGTATCCTTAACTGCGTTTCCTGTTCTACCTGGGCACGTCTCGATTTTCTACTGATCTTTATTTATTTATTTGTTAAAAAAAAAAAGAAAAAAAATGAAAGATTTATTAATATTTGACTTATACCGTTAAGCTATCCTAGCTTACGGACAATCAATGGACTCAAAGAATCCACTAACCGTATATATTTACACAGGCATATGTAATCGAATGTTCCAGCAGACATAATATTCATTTTAATCGATGAATCTATTAAGATTAACTACTTGCACTTAACAAATGAAAAAGTTTTGATAATCACAAGAATTTTAATATTCACAAGATTTGATAATAATTTAATAGATCACAAGAATTGTAATATTTCCATTTTACGTATGCAGGTATATTCTACTTTGAGTAAGTACTTACACAAAAAGAGGAGGAGAGGATGGATAGATAGGGGGAGGAAGAGGATGATGATAACGATGATGATTATAATAGTTACTACATCATGGTAAAAGTAGAGTTGTAAAAATCCTTATATTACTTTACTACATTAAACACCGCATAAGGACCTTTGAGCGATCCGCGATAGCTGTATTAACATCTAAGTATGAAATATATATATCATATATATAGATATGAAATCGGGTAAATAAATGCCCGATTTCATAATTAATATGTATTACAATATGTAATGCAAACATTAAGAAAGAAAAAGAATACTAACTAACAGCACTGTTAATTAAATAAACAAATCAGATAAAACAAGAATATCCTGACATAATAATAATAAAAAATTCACTAGAAAAAAATATATTAGGGATTACACATATAGGAAACCATTCGTAAGTAAAACCAAAGTCTTATTTATGGTCACTTTTGCTCGTTTCGGACATTAATTATTACGAGAAATGATAAATTCAGAGAAATATTGTTACCAATTAGACAAATAAAAACAACAATTGAACAAAAACGTCCAGAAATAACGAATCGGAAGGGCGTCGTGTTTCGTCAAGGCAATGCGCGGCCTTATGTGTCTTTGATAACTCGATAAAAGTTGTTGGAGCTCGGTTAGGATGTTCTACACCATCCACCATGTTTACTAGACCTCACCTATTCTGATCATTACAAAATTCCCTTAATAGAAAAAACTTCAATTCTTTGATCGATATAAAAAATCATGTAAAAAAGTTTTTCGCTGATAAACCTGAGAGATTCTGGAAGGAAGAAATTTTCAAGTTGTTTGAAAGATGAAAAAAGGTTGTAGAACAGAATGGCAGCTATATAATTTTATAAATGTATACTAAAATTTAAATCTGCGTTTCAATTTTTCTTCAAAATCGGCACAAATTTTCCGGACAACCCAATATATATATATACATGTATAATTATGTGTATATGATATGAAAACCATATATAAGACAACATTCAATCGATCGTGACTAATTAATGAAAGATTATTAATTGGCAGTGTCGTTAATGGATGAAAAAAGTATCGATATCGTGAAAATAAATTCGAAAATTCGAAATAAAAAGTATTTCTAAAAGACGCCAAGACGCAGATTTTATTTTCGTGGATATCTTTTCAACAAGACGATGGCACGACTTGCAAACGTTGACTTGTGAAAATTACATTTCCGACAATTGATTAATATGTAAAACAGAGGTGTACGTTAGAAAAAATATACTAATTATCTGTAATTAACGAGACAACGAAGCTCCGTTGTCATCGGTATCACAAAATAATTAAAAATGATAAGAATAATCAACAGTAAAGAAACTAAGTGGATTCTCAAGCATGTGCAATATGTCACCTATGCAATACCCACCCCACAAAGCTTGTAATTTTTCGATCTATTACAAAAGAATATCGAAATACTAGAAATATAATATACTTAAAAACTATGTAAACGGATATTTTGTTAGTCCAAACTATGAAAATTTATAATTAATATAGAAATAAAGCAGAAAACATGAAAAAGAATTATAATGAAAATGTCCATCTTCTTGCATAGAATTATTATCCATACGAATATCTTTTATTCTCGACGTTGTCACTACTTGTTAAAAATGTCGATTAAAAATCATTTATTCAGAAATCGATTGGTATATTGGAAGATTCTTTAAGTTAAAATACATGTTAATTTTCGTTTTCTTACATACACTTTAATTTGTCGTCACACACCCATAGCTTTTTTTTAATCAAAACTATATATTTTAAACGTATGTGTGTGTGACATGTGTTACATGATAGACACACATATAGGAAAAATTCTAGAAAGTGGCCACTATAAACTTTGATTCTGAAATAAAGTATTAAAAGTAAATTCTTGTACGATAAGATACAGTAAATTTATTACGTAATACACCATATAATTTTGTAAATAGTGTTTTTTTATATTTTATATTATGCATATTGAATATAAATTAATATTATTTACAAATTAATATAATTATATCGATCCGGCTATGTAGTAACCATCAAATGGTCACTTTGTATAGCGGAAATTAATACAATAAAAATACAAATTTATAAAGGAAAGTATAGCTTATATTTTGAATTATTAACGAAATAAATCTTCATAAGCAAAAAAAAACATGAAACATCTAAAAGAATCTTGGTTAATCTGATTAAAAAAGAATGAAAAAAAACAAAATAATAACTAATATAGAAAAAGCATCTATAATATAAAAATAAAAAATTATCTACGACAATCATTGCATTCAAAATCATTCTCTTCTTTGTCGTTGCAAACGCACCCCTCGTGGGCCAATCGAAAACATCCGAAGCATCTGATGTATTCATTTCTTGTTTTTTCGAAAAAATATACCGAAATTTATTCGAAATAATAAATATATTATTTATTAATGTTGTTTTTAAACTCATTACTTTATACGATCGTATAAAATTAATCATAATTAATGCAATTTATCGATTTATAACAACATTAAATATAAAATATTCTATAATGACAGAGAGAAAAAGAGAATGAAAAAGAGTGAGAGAGAGAGAGAGAGAGAGAGAGAGAGAAAGATAGAAAAAGAATGAATTTTAAATCGGTATTACTTCATTTATAGGTAGAGTGCGCAGTGTATTTGCGCACATGCTTCCACGTAGTGACAGGCGGGGAAATAACATAACCTTCGGTACGTCTGTAAATATTTAGTTATTATAAATTTTAATCAGTTTATGGATTAAATCATTAAGATAATCAAATAATAAATAATACAACATGGTGTCTGTTCTAAATACTGTTGATACAAATCACGAAGATATGATCCATGATGCTGAAATGGATTATTATGGTTTGAGGTTAGCAACATGTTCAAGTGACAATTCTGTAAAGATTTTTGACTTAAAAAATGGATCGCAGAGTTTAGTTGCAGATCTTAAAGGACACGTAGGTCCAGTGTGGCAAGTTGCTTGGGCACATCCCAAATTTGGAAACATTCTAGCTTCATGTAGTTATGATCGGTTGGTTCCTTTTTATTGATAACTATTGTCATATGTCAGCAATTTGAATGCAAGGATATCGTTTATTTAATTTAATATTTTATATTTTATAGAAAAGTTATTATCTGGAAAGAACTTGGTGAATGGATAAAAATCTATGAACATACAGGACATGATTCTTCAGTCAATTCAGTTGCTTGGGCACCACACGAATTTGGTTTGATTTTAGCCTGTGGTAGTTCAGATGGTTCCATTTCTATACTTACTAATAATGCCGATACCTGGGATACACAAAAAATAACAAATGCACATACTATTGGATGTAATGCAGTAAGTTGGTGCCCTGCAATAGATACTAGTTTTGATTCAAATAATATTCAACAAAAAACTGGTCCAGTAAAAAGATTAGCTACTGGAGGTTGCGATAATTTAGTAAAGATATGGAAAGAAGAAGGTGATAGATGGATAGAAGAAAATAAACTAGAAGCTCACAGTGACTGGGTAACTCAATTGTTTAAATTTATATTCTTGAATTTAATTCATAATATATAAGAATATTTTTAAAAAATTATATTTTAATTCGACTTTTTCTAATAGGTACGTGATGTTGAATGGGCCCCAGCAGTTGGACCTTCTAGAGCTACCTTAGCTTCATGTTCTCAAGATCGTCGTGTAGTTATATGGACATCAAACGATTACTTGAATTGGACATCAAATGTTCTTAATATTTTTGATGATGTAATTTGGAATGTTAGTTGGTCTCTGACAGGTGGTATTTTAGCAGTTAGTGGTGGAGATAATAAAGTTTCTCTTTGGCGTGAAAATTCAGAAGGTCAATGGGCATGTATCTCTGAATTAAACAAAGGTCAAGGCAATCTCAATAATACAGATCAACGTACTTTGTAATTTAATTAGTAAAATATATATTTTATATAAGTATATATGTTAACGTAAATATGTTACTGCAAAGTTGCTTACAGATATATCCTAACCAAAATTTTAGAATATAAATTAAACTCTTAAGTTTATAAAATCGTTTATTCTTGTTTTTACTTAATCGGAAAGATTTTACTCAATTCTAGATTTGCAACTTAAAAAAGTATAAAATTCTCTCTCTCTCTCTCTCTCTATATATATATATATATATATATATATATATTGTTCAAATATAACAATAAATTTTTAGTAGGATTGTCCAAGTTATTATTACAAAAAAGAAAGAATATTAATTGACAATATTTATTCTGCAATATTTAATATTTTAAATATTTTAATATTGCTTTAATTATCTATATATAACAAAAATATCAAATTTATTTCCAAATTCATTATTTTTGAAATTTTACAATAATAAATTATTATCTTTATATTTAATGTCACATACAAACATCTGATCATTTGTTTCCAACAAGAAAATAGTAAGTTTATAATTACAATTTACTCCATAATTAATCTTGAGTGTATAAGGAAGCAGCAAAAACTATGTCACGTTTTATTGCTGTGGATGCTTCTTCCATTTTTTCTTTTAAAACTGGATCACCAATTGTCACAGCTGCATTTCTCACATCTTGCAAGGTCTCATTAAGTTGTTGAATGCATCTAACTATAATACCTTCTTGCACATCAATTTTCTGCATTATTTCAGCAAATGATTTTGATTGTGCCCATTCATAAACAACTTCAACCAAACCAAAATTCAATGGTTGTAGTGTATTCAAATTATAAATTTGTTCTAAGTTTTGTAACTCGGCATGTACATTTTGCATAATTTGATGTTCCTAAAAAAAATAGTTAATCAATAATAATCAATTATTACATATCTCTTTCTTATTATTTTTAATTATAAAATATTCAGTCAATTCAATAATACGTTATAAAGAAAAAACAAGAAATTCTATTAAATTTTACCTTTCTCAAGTGATGAAAATCAACTGGAAATGTCGATTCAGAATTTGATTTTTGATGAAATATCAAAGCAGATAATAGTGCAGCAATTTCAGCTGGTTGCAAAACAGTTAAAACATTTTTTAGAATTAGCTCTGTTATGAGTAACTCGTTAATTCCTATTTGCAATGCAACTCTGCCTTTTAAAGCAACTGCAAAATGATATGTAAAGAATAGAAAAACAATTTTCACAATTTTAAACAATGTATTATGAAAACATATAAAGTTTACTAACTTCTTTCATCACTATCTATATATCCTAGATGTTTAAGAAGTGAAACCATATTTATATAATCTGGATATAAAGATAATCCTTCATCACTAAGACTAAGTTGAAGTTTTTTCCGTTCTGTTTCCAATTCATTTCGATAAAATACAGTTTCAAATTGTTCTTCAAAGTTAAGAATATCAATACATTTCATGCTGCTAAGAGCTTGTTTCTGTTTGCATAAATGTTTCATTCTGGGATTTAGGTTTTCAGTTACTTTCATTGTAACGTAAGGTAATAATATACTATCATCATTAGCAGCATTTAAAGATATTGCCATTAATTCTTGAATGGCTGTTTGACAAGTTGGACCAGGTAGATCATGCCTGTAGACAGTTTAAGATACAATATACATATAATAAACTTTAAATTTATTTATTATTATATTATTATTTTGTTTACCTAAATCTTGATATTTGTCTTTTTTCCCAATCTTTCAATACCATACCACAATCAACTTTAATTTGACAATTTGTTATTTCTAGTATATTCCATGCAGAAATCGTTATAACTTCATGTGATGGAACCCCACTTGGTACAAATATATCTTTTTTGGTTAGACTGATAATGCTATACCAATTTTCAGATTTTTCTTTTACGTTATTAGAATTTTCTAATAATCTATCATTATTAACATTTTGTGCATTTGTATCTTTTAATATCAATACTTTATATTGATTTCCATTTTGTTTACGTGAAAGTACATCCAATAGTAGAGCTAAGTTTCTATAATGATTTTCATATGATATGATTAAAATTCTACCCTTAGTTAAACTATTTATTGCTTTTTTAGATTCAAGCATATAAGGTTTCAAATAACGAAGTTCTTGTAAATAATTAATTGCAATTTCATAAAAACCAGATAATTTCTTTTGTATATTCGTCAATGGTGGTAATGCTGCTAATTTTTCTTCAACTTTACGTAAATCAATTTGGTATTTATCTTCTTTTAATATTAGATATGACTCTTTAAAGGATCTGCGCATCATGGATTCTACAGTAACTAGTTCATTTGTTCTTCTCAAATTTAAAACCATAGAATATGTTACTTTAAATTGTGATTCCAATGTTTTTGCTTCACCTTGCATCATCGGCATTAATTCATTAAAGTGTGGAACTTCTGTATTACATATTACTATAACTGTACCAGTTATATCATGACCTCTTCGACCAGCACGTCCAGCCATTTGGATGTATTCGGTAGGATACAAGGTACGAAATCCATTACCATCATATTTAGTTATTGAATCAAATACCACTGTTCGTGCTGGCATATTGACTCCCATAGCAAATGTTTCAGTTGCAAATAATAACTACAATATAACATACAATCAAAACAGAATCTTATTTTTTTTTCAACTGTCCTAATAATAATAAATAAGAATAAGTTACCTTAACAACACCGTTTTGGAAAAGCATCTCTACAGTTTCCTTTAAAATAGGCAATATCCCACTATGATGTACACCAATACCGTTTTCTAAAAGATTTTGCATCATACAAACTTGTGGTAATTGCTTGTCACTACCTTTCAAATATTTCATAATATGCTGGTAAAAGCGTTTTACTTCCATTTTTTCAGCTAATGTAGTTAATTGAATATTCATTAATCTGTTTGCGTTGATATCACAACGTTTCCTGGATAACGTAAATACAACAACAGGCAATTTATCCTAAAAATGCATGTTCTTTCAATAAAAGCTTTTAAATACAAGAAAACAAAATATGAATATTCTTAAGTTTTTTTATCATACATTATGTTTTAAATAATTCACAAAATTCTTCCATAACATCATTTGCTCTTTTGCAGAAAATCTCTTTTTCCTAATATCTTTTGTGTTAGTGTTATTGCTTTGTAGGCTTTTAACAGATTGAACATTTTTTGTTGCTTGATGCCATCTATAAGAAATATTCGGTATATTAAAATTAATTCTAATACTATCCTAAACTTATTGTTTGTAAAATTCTAATAACAAAACCAATACAAAAAATTCAGTTACCCATTCAATGAAAATTCTTCATTTGAATCAAGAACTAAAACTAATGTGCCACGTTCCTTGTCATTAGTAGGAGTATACAAATAATGTTGCAATGGTATAGGTCTCTTTAAAGTGCTAATTACGTACATTTTCCGTTTTTTGATACGACCAACCCAATTTGCAAATATTATTGGTTTTGGCACAGTTGCTGACAGCATAACTATATTGACAGTTTGTGGTAAAAGAATCACTATTTCTTCCCATACATGACCCCGCTATATATTTATGAAATACTATAGTTGTAACTTTAAATAATACTAATAAATAGTAGACAATAATAATAAATATAAAATAATTTAACATGCTATATTTTAGAAATAAAAAAATTTGCATTATATACATTATATATAGAAAATAGAAATATTTTCTAAACAAATAATATAAGATATATAAAATATAAATAATATAAGATTTTTTAATACAATTAAAAAATCGGTGTCTTTCAAATTCGTAATCTTTGAAATAGTGCAAAAATAATACTTACATCCTCATTATTAATATAATGTACTTCATCAAATATTACAAATTCTAAATCCCTAAGAACTTCTGATGCTCCATATATCATTGATTGTAATATTTCAGTAGTCATAATAAGACAAGATGCACTCTCATTGATTTGAATATCCCCTGTTATTAAACCAACACTTTCAAATTTCTTTTTAAAATCACGATATTTTTGATTTGATAGTGCTTTGATAGGAGAAGTATAAATTACCCTTAAATAATAAAATTGCAATCACAGATAAATATGCTAACCATATAAAAGAAATTATTTTACTTCATAAGTAATTTTTACCTTGTCATATGTTTCTGAGTTAAAGCAATAGCATACTCAGCTACAGTAGTTTTTCCTGCAGAAGTATGCGCTGCAACAAAAACATTACAATTCTCTTCTAACTTAAGTATAGCCTGTTTTTGGAAAGTATCCAATTCATATTCAAATGTCATTGCTGGATCAGGAATTTTCTTCTCAAAATCTGTTATTGGCACAGAAACATCTATTTGTTCTGCCCATTCCATTTCAATAATTTTAGATGGTTCTTCAGAAATGTTTAAAACTGGTATTTCTGGTTCTATTGGTAACAATGGAATATCTTCTAATGCAGGTATTTGTGGAGACTCCTGTACATCATCATCTTTTAGTTCTTGCACAGATGACCAGAGATTAAGCTCACGCTCTTCTTGTTCTACAAGAGCCATTAAATTTATTTTACTTGTTATATCATCTTCAATTTGTACTTTTGCTTTTGATACTTTAGTTGGTTTATTTATTGATTCCTGCTTTGGCGTACAATTATCAGCTTCAAATTCTATCCCAGAACTAAATCCTTTTGCTAGTGTCCTTAAATTCCTCTCAAAATCAATATTTTCTGTCATCTCATCTGTTACAATAGGTTCATCAAATCCACCAGGCAAAAATGGTATGTTAGTAGTATTGCCTAGACCAAATATTAATTTTTTGTAAAATATTATTAATTAACATGCAATATGTAAGTATTGTATTTTCGTAGACATGTTTGTAAAATATTTTGAAAAGTATATAAAGTACCTCTAACATCATCTGTAACAGATCCAGGTATACGTTTCATAGACATTGAATTTCTTGCATTTTCTCCGACTCCTTTTAAAATAACTTCTTGCATTTGTCCAACACGACCTGTTACTGGATCACGATCAAATTTTAAAGTTGTGCTAAGTGGTGCTAAATCAAATTCTAATAAAGAACAAATATCAGGTTCTCTGGGCCAATAACATTGAGCATGATCAAGTTGATGTATGGGAAGCCGTTCAGGGCATTCAATATACTCCTTTAATTCAGTTTTTATATCAGGCCAGATAGGTGGAAGTTCAAATGGTAGCTACAAATATATAACACATATATATTTCAAAAATATATATATATTTATAAAATAATATAAATATCTAGCACAATTGAAAGAAAACAATACAACATTTTGATTAATATATATATATATATATATATATATATATATAAAAGATAAATATTATATATTTTCAAAAAATTACCTCCATTTTATGATGTTTTATATTTATCACTTTAGTTGATGTTAGAAATATTTATTAGACACATGCCGTTATAGATAAGATTTGAATAGGTATTAAACATAAGCTAAAATAGAAAAAAAATAAAAATTAAATTAAAATATTAACAAAATAAAATTGATTAATCTATATAGTTTATTTATTGTAATCATCTGTGAGAAAATTAATTTAATTTTGAAATGTTTCAATCATGTTATGAAATTATGTATTAACCTATTATTTATTTTCGAAGATCTACAAATATTTACAAAACATTTTATTACTTAACCAGTCTACAAAAACAAAATTTTTCATAAATTTTATACGTTCTGTACGCATAGAAACAATGAAATACAAAAAAAAATTACTTTATAAACTGAATTATAAATAAAACAAAATTAGTAATACTCAATATAAATACATAAATATATAATAATTGTACATTGATCATTATTATATATCACTTCATTTTATTTTACATCCAAAGTCTGTTACGACTTGTTTTTTATTTCAATAATAAATATTCCTTATACTAACCAATCAACAGTTCGTTAAACTATGAATATCTAACTAAAGTTTGTAAAAAAAGATAAAACTTTAATTAAATATAATACTCAAGTAATAATATTTCCACATGAAAATATTTATTATATGTACAACAGAAAATTTATAACGTTTACTGTAATATAACCATTTTACATTTGGCAACACTGACAGAACTACTATTACCTGAGATTTAAGATACAAATGTACGAGATTATCGATTAATCGAATATCAACATTTTCTGTTTTGACTTCATTGATCATTCTACAATAAATATTCTTCAATTAATTTATTTATTTCATTTTGTTTTCCATAATCTTAAATACATAACGATATAATCAAATAAAGATGCAAATATTGGGACATCATAAAATATCACAGACATTTCATCATTATGCAAGGAAAGGGATAAGAGATTTCATTTCCACAACAAAATGCAATAATTCAAAATTTAAATAAAATCTTCAAAATCGTTCTATTTTTCAAAATTGAAAGAACCATTTTGTTTCTTATATTACCTATCGATATTACATTTATAAAACTCTAATGCACATATAATGCACATATATTTAGCAAAAATAATCCAACATGCCTATTATAATAGAACTTAAAATTTATTAAAAATTTAAGCATAAAATTTCTTAATATTATATAGATATTAATATCATTTATATATTATACAATCAGACCATAAACTAATATCATAATTCTTTTAATTATACAAATGCAGAAATAATTTTGTATTCTTGGCATATATTATCACAATTTTTGCTTTATAAAACACTTTTTTAGAACATATTCTTTTTAGATTAATATTTATATATATATATATATATATATATATATATATATATATATATATATACATATACATACATACATACATACATACATACATATACATGTTTGTTTGTTATATACATTTATGGAATAGTTGATGGCCTGTAAATATTATATAATTTTTGTATAAATATATGAACAATTTATGAAGAAAAATATGCAAGATGATAAAATATAATTGAACTTTCTAATGTTGTGCAATATGGTAAATGAAAAATTATTAAAATAATAAAAAGTGATGATGATTGAAAATATACATTCTGATAGAATAATAAATCTAATAACATAATCTGATGCAAGCAGATACCAAAACTGCGCTGTTATAATGATAATTACTTATGTATTTTACATATTATTACACATATATATTGTATACATGAGGCAGTCTTAAAGAATAAAAGGAAGGTAATTCATAGATCCAAAATGTGTTAGATAAAAGTCTAAAATTTAACGATCAGCATTAGAAGAAAGATAACTTGTCAGTCAATATAGATGCATAGAATTATTATATGTAGACTGTCTCAGCAACAAACAAACCAGCAACGCAGGTATGTTTTTGAAATATTTATGTAGGTAGGCCATTGATTTCATTTATAACTACATGTCCATTTGTAACAATAATTGGTGGTGTTGAAGTCGTACTACGAGTAATATCGGAACAATCACTCTTACTGTCAGTACTACACTCTGAGCTACTATCTTTATCACTGTTCTCTTGTCTACATTTACACGATACGTGTTCTGGAGAATATTCTGAATTCCTGAGAGGACAACCGCATATACTACGATTTCCATTACTTGTACTATCACTATCGCTTTCACTGTCTACACTAGAGACAGAACTACCATGCCTTTGTGCTCTCAATGCTTCATTTTCTCTTTTTAGTTGTTCATTTTGCTTTAATAAGTCATCAATATGTTGCTGACAGATTTTTAATTTTTTTGCTACTTCAGATTCAGTAGTTATTCCATTCTTATTGTCTATCTCTTTATCTTCTGTCTGACTGATATTCTTCCCACGTAATCTTTTAGTGAGTAAGTCTACTTTGGCCTCTAATTGTAAATATTCTTGTATTAATTCAGATTTACTCAATGTGCTCAGTCTTTCTGCGTGAAGATCTTCATATGCACTAGAAAACTCTTTTGTCAAAAATTCTTCTTCATCCTCTGGGGAAGAGTAAAAGTAGTCTTCGTCTGAGTCAATGCTGAAACTGGAATCTCTAGTACGAGATGGTGCTGGGGGTTTCTGAAAAGTAGTAACTCCAAAATCTGAAGATGCAGCTATTGATAATTTTTGATCAAGATCAGGCAAGTCACTATGATCATCCATAAGAAACTGCGTTGTATTATAAGGTGCTCGGATTTGCCTACCCGTTTTTGCAAGTCTTCCAATGGATCTACAACGTGCTCGTTGTTGATAAGACAGCTGTTGTTTTGGATATGGTTTCAATTTCTTATGCTTAGGTTTCCCTCTACGAGTCTTTCTTTTTTTTGTAACTATGTCTGAGCCATCTTCTTGCGTTCCACCATCCTGGTCCCCACTACCACTGCCGCTTTCAAATTTACCACATCTTCGAATCAAAGATTTAGGCCACTAAAATTAAACAAATTAATCTATACATATTCTCTAAATACAATATAATTTGTAAAACTACTCAAATTTTTATCTATATATCTACAGAATATTACTTCAAAAAAATTTACTGTACATAACTTCAAATCAATATTACAGACCTAATTTTATAATTTTATCCTTATTTAATCATATGATATTAACAATATGACATATGACAAATTATGTAAAATTTTCATATAGAATATTTTTTCCTTTATGTACATAATTAAATTTGGATATTTAACTAACTAATAAATAAATAAATAATAAATTAAAATTTACTTCATAATTTGAACTTTGAAATATCGATTTAAAAAATAAGTATCTCGCAAAATATCCATAAGATGAAAATAATAATCATTAAACGAGATTTAACAAAAAAAGATAACAAAGATAAATATTTTGAAATAGAATGTATATCATTAATTTTTATTATAAAAGAAACAAAAATTAAATCTCAGTAATATAAAAATAAAAATTAAATTTGAGTAATGTCATATTATTCAATACTCACGTTTTTGCCGTTATGGCGAGCCTTTGTATCGGCATTTTCGCCGCTAGATCGCGACACTTGCCTCGAAGAGAGGAACGATGACGCCGCAGGCGTCGAGACCTCTTTTACACCCTTCGCGTCGTGTACACCATCTTCGATACCGTCCGACGCTTTTTCCACCGTTTCCTTCGCGCTTTGTTCCTCCATATTCGTAATATTAACTAAAATCGGTCGATTTACGGTGGCACAAGTACTCATCACCGTTAAAAGCACAAGCTCATGCACAACGACCTTCCTAGTCTCACAACTACGTTCCGTACGACTTGACCGTAAACAGCGACCGAATCGCCATGTTTGATTTATCCGTGATTCTGTGCGATAGCAAGGGCGACGTGCTAACGTTTCGATGCTTGGGAGAAGAGGGGGACGTGCTTTCCCCCACTACGAAACGCTTCGACTTGTATTCCATCGCGTTTTCTCTCTCTCTTTTATCCCACCTTACCCTCCTCAATATCCCTCTATACATCCACACATTCCTCTTATTCCTTTCTTAACGCACGATGGTGCCTTTTCTCTCTCTCTCTTTTTCTCTCTCTCTCTCCTCTCTTTCTCTCTCTCATAATCTTGCTTGTAGTACGTTCCTTGAGAAATGTGTCTTGCTCTATGTTTGCGTCTTCTCTCGTACAATATACGTCTAATTTGATACCCCTTAAGATTTACACCTGATTTATGTACTTAGGTTAACTCTCGATAGAAACAATAATTTCATTCGTACAGATCAATATATTCTAATAATCTTGCTTTTTCTTCTATTTTCTTTAGATGAAATACGAATCTTTCTGTTCTTATTAAACATATTCAAGGCGTATGTGTACATATATATAGATACATATGATTTACATGATTTGAATGTCAACCTTGTATTGTGTTTTAAACGTTTGCCAAAATTAGCTAAGAGAGGATAGATACAAATGTCAACTATTTGTGTATTTAAAGAGCATTTCGCATGAATCTGGCCAATCGATATTTGCACGACATTGCTCCAGTCGACTGTAAGGACTACGTATGCAATTATTCGTTATCATTTAAAAAAAAAATCACACGAGAGACTTGATATTGTGTAAAAGGAATAGGGAAATAAAAGAAATATGCAAAACGAAACACTTTTTTTTTTCAAATTCCCGCGGTGCGCGAACTTGTTTCGTACGACATTTAAGAGAATAAGATGATTAAAATTAATCGAAATCGTTAATCTTACTTTTTTTGTTGTTATATATTATACTTTATATTACGATATATATGATATCGATTTTACAATTTGGCTTATTTTTAAGAAATCTTTTACATTCTCTTAGATATATTGTTACTTTTTTTTTTAATTATCTTTAATCGCTCTAAGTATCATTCGTTTTCGTTTTTTCTTTTCAACGTAAATCTATTTGACAAATATTACGAGCATTACAATTGAAATATAAACGAATCAACGAACATAAACTTTATATTATTTTTTATTTTTTATTTATATATTTTCTTTTCATGTAGATACATACGTGTAAATACATACAAGCTTACATACTATGTATTACATATTTAAATAAATGCATGTATAGAAACCTATTAATTCAACGAATTTTTAAACGTATTACTGGCTTTTATTTTTATAATGTTTACACTAACGACGATTAAGCTTTGCTACAAAGACGATCCTTCCTTTTCGATGAAAGAAGCATTGAGAATAACTCCAAGCCTTATAATGAAACAAAAAACTATGCGCTAAGCATAGAATATGTCATGCATCATAATAACGCATTGATATTTATATTCTACTAAGGAATGTATATCACTAACGGATATGTGAGCTTTCGAAACAAATTTATCCGTCTCTATCCTCTTTACCAAAATATCTCATGAGTGAGAAAATATCTTTTCTAATGCGTGGTTTCATTACGCGTTAGACGCGTATGAATTATCGTCTTGTTTACGAATCATCATCAAATGAAACTTTATAGATTATTCTCTTCGTAATGTAACACAAACGTTAATATACATGATATAATAAATTAGATCACTATTCGTTATAATTATGTATCTATTTATTTATGAATCGTTTTGCAAAAAAAGTGAAAGATAATCGATTTGTATTTAAATTAATTATCTATTATTTTAAACAAATGTGATTTTATAGATTCTTCTCTTTACTATTTAGCATTAATAAAATAATATAAATTATCATAAATATTATAACTACATAATTATATTATCATTCGATACAAGTACATATTTATGAATTAATTTACGTCGCCAAAGAACTGATAAAAAAACAAAAAGATCGATAGTTCAGTTTAATATAAGTTGATAAAGCATTCTACTCTTTATTAAAAAAAAAAAAAAAAAAAAAAAAAAAACACGTTAGTTTAATTTACCACGATCGATCGATTTTTTCGCAGATATTTCGAAATTTTTCATCCTTTTTTCCCCCAACAGATATAATTTATTTGATTTTATGTAAGACCGTTTGTTCGATTTTTATATGTATATGTATGTATGCACGATTGGTGGATCGAAAGTCGCGTTTATTTTTATCGATTAACTAGAAGCAAATTACACATATAATATTGTACGTATAATAATCGACTAACGCTTAATTGCCAGGCGAACATACACACCTACGTTCTAACATATTGAATTACTCAGCTTGTGGATTCTCTATTATGTCCTACTTCGTAAATAAATGAAATATTTGTGAGGATTGCTTAATTGACGATATATTAACGTTTGTATAACCGCACACATATATGTAGGCATACATTATTTCATATGAATGTGGATATATATGTATACATGTATATTACAGATACACACATACGTTTAATAAATATATACAAAGGTTAATCATCAGCTCATTAATTTTGATTCACGTTCGAGCAAAGAACATGTACACGGTTGAGATAAAATATTCAAATGATCTATCTCTACCGTTATATCTTTATCCATAAATAAAAAAGTATATTTTCGTAGTATATCATAATAGCATCAAATAATGTTCGAACATTTGTATATTTTCCTTTTCGATACACGATTATATCGCAAAGCGAGAGGGTACTTGATATATATATATATATATATATATATATATATATATGTATACTGCAACGATTTTCACATATAGACACGCGCGCAAGAGATTGTATATTGGTAGTAAAAAAAAAAACAAGCCAAACGGATTCATATCGATTTATGGAAATGATGAAATAACGTTTTCATTGATTTCAAGGATTAACGATTTACATAGGATGCCAGTCGATTCTACGACAAGCCTGACAACATTGAAATCAATTATTTAATAAAACTGTTCATAATTGAATTGATTCGTTTCTTAAAACGATAAACAAATTTATCTATATCTACATATCTTATATCTTATATAAAGCGAAACAATTGGATACAATTAATTTAATTGAAAAATTGTTATCATCGATGCATTTAAAAAATCATTCTTTTCTCCTTTTCATCTTCATCTAATTTATAGAGTGAATTCTGCGAGCTCTGATTGCAATAAAAACTTTTTATAAGTAATTAAAAAAAAAAAAAAAAAGGAAAAAAGAGAAAAAAAACATTAATAATGATAATCACCTGTTATAAAGAATATAGAACACATGTGAATATGTAACAATATGTATAATATAACATATGTCTGATATTCCTAAATATAGATACTTACCTAGATATGATGTAAAATAAACATATAATTGATAAACGTTCTCTATGTGTAAGATAAAAAAGTAAGATAAACATATGATACAAAGCGTATAGACGTAAACGTAAAAATGTACTTACGCATACATCCATAAAAAATGTATATATGTATTTACATGTTCTGTTCGTGTAGGATTGGTGGTAAATGGTGGGAGAGAAAACAAGAATGAGATAGAGAAAGAGAAAGAGAGAGGAAGAGGTAAAGAGAAAGAGGTAAAGAGAAAGAGGTACAGAGGACGGAGGGAGGGGGAGGTAGGAAGAAAGAGAGAGAGAGAGAGAGAGAGAGAGAGAGAGAGAGAGAGAGAGAGAGAGAAAGAGAGAAAGAGAGAAAGAGAGAAAGAGAGTTGTTGCAGTGTCGTCGAGAAACTCACTAAACGAGTCGGTTACGAAATTTAATCGCTTGGTAGAGCGAGGTTATAAATGCACCGTATATATGTTGCGACGGTTGCGTGGCGTGAACGTTAGATGGTGATCAAGTTAGAACTTAAAACTAATGATAACGCGAGTATGCCGAAGATGGCATAAAAGAGAAGGGTCATGCTAACTTGCTACAGCTGATCGTCCCGCGTGAAAGTCTACGCACGTAGTATACAGGCACGTCGCGATTTGATTTGATTTCATTCGATTCGATTTGATTCGATTTGATCCGATTTGATTTTGGTTTTTTCTTTTTTCTTTTTTTATTTTGAAATTCATTCCTTTTTTCGTAATTTAGTTCTATGAGACCAGCGAACGTGGCTATTCTATGCAAACACATATACACGTACGCATATACGCTTACCATATATACCGTTCGAAGCTTTTCACGTTTCTTTTTGCATACATCGTCCATTGTTCTCGAATAAGAAGTCGGCATTGAAAAAGTTAAAGGGAAGCGCTTCAAAGAAGCACTGTGTTATCGATTGCACGTATGTTTGATACTTTTCGACTAAAGTTTGTCATAGATACATACATAACAACGACTAATCTAAAACGTATGCTCATCTTAATTTGATTTTTTACAAGGATCTTTACGAGAGACATTACACTTCATATTTATATACATATGCATATGCGTGCTTGTATCTATTTGATTAGTTGCCTGCGAACGTAAATGTCTCTAAGTATATATGTATATACGTCTATACATATACATATATATATATATGTATATATATATATATGTATACATCTCTCTCTCTCTCTCTCTCTTCTTATTGTTTTTCCTCTTTAACTATACTTTCATTTGAATTCAGAATCGATTTTCCACTTTCGACTTGTGTGTTTCGATTCGTATATCGATAGATATCGGTCTACGCTTGAAAGTTTATTACATATTTGTTACATCAAATAAATGGGTCATATGTAATTCATTATTAACTGCATCGCGCTTCATTAAGATGCGACACAAATTTGAATAATTAAAATGCAACATCAAAAAATAATAGTAATAAAGATGTTTGTTTCTTGTTTTTTTTATCTTTAACGATTAAGACTAATCAAGCTAATTAGAAGAGTAACTTTGAATAGCATTATATTATATATATTATATATATTAGTGATATGAATTAATCAATTCAAATACTATACTAAATAATAATAATAATAATCGTAATAATGATGTTTATTTCTTAGTTCATTCATCTTGACTGGTTAAACCCGGTTAAGTTAGATAAGCTATATTAAAATAATTAGAAAAGTAACTTTGAACAGTACTGTATACATATTAACAGTACAAATTGATCGATTAAAATATTATACCAAATAATAATAATAATAATAATAGTAATAATATTTGTTTCTTAGTTTATTCATTTTTACTCGTTAAACCCGGTTAACCTAGGTTAAGCTATGTTAAGCCGTTTAAAAGAGTACTTTTGAATAGCGCTGTACATATATTAACGGTACGAATTAATCGATTGAAATATTATACTAAATAATAATAATAATAATAACAACAACAATAATAATAATATTTGTTTCTTAGTTTATTCATTACTCGCTAAAGTTATCTCTAAAGTTATATACTCGCTTAGGTTATTCTTTACTCGCTAAATTCGGGTAAACTATGTTAAGCTATTTTAAGTCAATTAAAAGAGTACCTTTGAATAGCGCTGTATATACATTAGTGGTACGAATTGATGACTTAAAATGCGATACCAAATAATAATAGTAATTATGTTTGTTTCTTGTTTTATTCATCTTTACTGATTAAGACCGATTAAGCTAATTAAAAGAGTAACTTTGAATAGCGCTGTATATGTTACATTAGTTAAGCACTTCAAATTGTTAAATACCATTTATTTCCGTTTAACGAAATTTATATTTTCTTCACCGATATGAAATATGTAGGATATTATTAAAATATAAATTATATTTAAATCGACACAAATTGATTAGAAAGACGAAGTTATATTCTAACAGGTAACCAGAGCACACGGATACACATTACACTAATATACTACTCTCTCTTCCCTCGAAGTACTCGTTCTTCCGGTAACTTTAAGCATTTTTAACTAATCATAAAATTATTACAGTTAACCTATTTTTACGTTCTGTGACCTTTTCAATATCATTGTTAGCTATATAATTATTTAACTGTTACAAAAGGCAATAAAATAATAGACATACCATAATAGCTATAAAAAAAACGATAATTATATATATAGGAAAAAAAATAAAAAGCATTGTATAAATATGGATATATTATATATTATATACTTTACATACTCACGTACATATACACATATGTAAATATTTACTCCATATTGTAACGTAACGATTAGTATTACCGATAGTCGCTATTTACACTATAGGATCTGTTATTATGTTGCTTCCTTTCGATATCAGATAGAGTATCTACCTTTCTAATGAAGCAGACTACCAACTATAAAACTAGATCGTAGAGGACAGCACTAGACACAGTCTTTGGATATGCAGAAGAACTAAGAATGTCGATAGATAAAAACATCCTTATTCTCTGAAATGAAAAGGATCGCTCCCAATTTTATTGCAATTTAAAATATAGATATATATACATACATCAGTCAATCGGTTTTTTGTTCGTATTAACTTACCTATTTTCGAATATAAATTAGAGCTTATCTTTCTGATAGAGTGAAATTTCTTTCATTCTTACAAAATATTTTATCTTTTTTTATCTTCGAGATACTTTTCATTTCTGTTTTTATTTTAAAATTAACGTTTTATAATAAAAATATCTCTTTACTTTTACAAATCTCTAATTGTTTGGTTAATTATTATTAAACTGTGTTTTATAAATAATTATTTTTCTTAATTTTACGTTATTCTCTTTGGTATCTGCATACATGTAAATACATTTGAGTAATAATTAAAATATTAATAAAATGATCTCGTTTAACAATGAATTCTCTTTATTTTCGTTAATCTTTTTTATTTACGTAGAATTATTTTATTACATTCGGCATAAGGTTATTTACTGAAATCATACGGATGGATTTATCGCTACAGGGTAAATATTCATGATAAGCAATAGTATATATTACGGTTAATAAAAATATTTAAAGAATTTGAAAAATTTTATCTAAGGATAATCATTGTAATTCTGTCGAAAATTTCAAATTTAACATATGAAAAGAAGGCAAACTTTATTATTATTGTTATTATCATTATCATCATTAATAGAGTAAGAAGAAATATAAATATAAAAACCGATGTATTTTATCTTAAACCGACAAACTTTATAAGATTGAATAACATTTCTAATATCTCTCATAAAACTAAAAGAAAATGAGTTATACGATTTTCGGGAGGTATATGCATGCGTGTGTGTGCGAGCACGCGCGTGTGGTGTGTGTTTTGTATTATGTGTGTGTACCGAGAGGATTTACGCGTTAAGAATTTTTTTTTATAATCGAGTTACCACATCTGTGTATATAAGCCAATGATGCAACTATCTTGAAGATAAAACTAATTTGTGAATATAGCAGCATATTGTCGCCTATTATATCCAGGTATAAGTTTTACAAAAATACAAAAATATATATATATATACACGTACGTATATGCATACACATACATAGATACATTCATAGATTGTATATACATTTGAATGTAAGAGAGTAAAGTCGCGCGTGACTATAAATATGTTGGTCGTCCACCCAGGAGGCTTCTCTTTGCACCTTGGTGCCTTTTCTTCGTCTTTGTTTTTTCATCCGAATATACCATGTTCTCCATCTTCGTTCGTTGCCTCTGTACTCCGGTTATATACTAACACGTAAAGGCAAGCTTTTGAAAGGGAAGACTCCAACTAGCAGCTGCTCTTACGACAAAACGCGAGCTAAAATATAGATCCCAGCTCTGTTATAGTTACGCAATTCTGCTCACTCTTTCTCTTTCTCTTTCTCTTTCTCTTTCTCTTTCTATCAGATCCCTCCTCTCTTCTCTTCTCCTTTCCCTCTTTCTCGTCATGGCTAAATCGTCGTGTTCACGGTGAAAATCACGAGACATCATCTTCAAGAGAACGAATGAGATTCGATAGTTATATCGATTTAATGTCATATTACTTTCTTTCTCTTTCTCTTTCTCTTACTCTCACTCTCTCTTTCTCTTTCTCTCTCTCTCTTTCTCTCTCTCTCTCTCTCTCTCTCTCTCTCTCGCTCTCTTATTGTAATCTTTCAAATGTAAATTTAATTGAACAGGATCGTGATCATCGGAGATCCAACAATTAGTATCGATTGAAATTATAATCCATTTTATCCATCTTGTATATTGGACAGATTTTATTTTTATTTTCATTTTATTTTGTTTAGTTTTGTTTTATTTCTCTGAAACTTTGTTTTATTTTGATAAGATATTTTTCTAACGGAAATGTGTGCGAAACAGAGAGAGAATGGGGGAGAGAGAAAGAGAAAGAAAGAGAGAGAGAGAGAGAGAGAGAGAGAGAGAGAGAGAGAGAGAGCGAGAGAGAATTAATAATGAATTCACAATGTATGTAACTAAATGAGCAATAGTAAAACAATAAATAGTAAATTTCTATTTCTTTGAACACAATTTTAATTGTTTTGCAAAACGGAAAGGTAAATTTCGATAACGTAAATTTCATACTACCAATGTCAAGTGGAATTATATATATATAATATTTGTGTGTGTGTATATATATACACACTAGAAAAACGTAATTACTTTCGTCATATCTTTTTCGTTTCTATTTGAGATAATTTTATTATTTTGGTTGATGGTTCGCACGATGTTATAATATTTTTTATAGTCTTTTTTATCTTTACGTAAGTCGTCGATGACTTATTTTCGATTCTTTTATTGTTAGATATATAGGATTTCTTAGAACAAAAATATCTATGAGAGAATTAATGAAATCGGGAGAGAAAATGTAAATAATATTTTTATGCTTGATTATGTAATTTAAGAAAAGAAAAATATTAGATATATGAAAAGAGAAATTGAAAACGTATATAGAAAATTATTTAATTTGTAATTAAATGAAATCGTAAAAAGAAAAAGATAATGAAGAAAACACAGGATATATTAATAAAAGACGCTAATATTAATTGACAATGTGAAATTAATATATCTAAACGTTATTATGTTCGATCTTCTCGTACTTACTGTATTTAATTTATTATCACCGAAGATAATAATAAACTGACTAGTTATCGAAACTAAACTAAATGTTCAATTATAATTTTATTTCACTAATCGTTCAATATACATTTCCGAATTAATTTAAAAAATATCTCGCAATCCTTAATTTTTAAATAAACTTTATACATATTTATATAATTATTTTACACGCACACATACATATATATAAATTCTAATATTCAATATATAAAAATTTTATATTAATTATTCTTTAATTACCATAAATATTTTATATGATTTATTATATATATTAACATGAAAAATAATTTTGTTTTTTTCAACAAATCTAACGAATTTTATTTCTAATGAATTATTTACGAATGAACTACGTTTAGAGATAAAAAGATTGACCTTCGTGAAAGTAAATTGTAATCAATGATGTAAGTGCTTCCATCTGCTGATTGTTACAATTACTATGATATATAATAACTTAATTTCACTCAGAGTAGTCTAGGTTAGTTTTACCGCAAATTACGAATGAACAAAATCTTGGTTCGTGACAAGGTTCACCTTGTTTCAAAATCTTTTGTAAAATGGTAAGAAAAACTGAGAAATTAACGAGAACACAATTTATGATTTATTTATACAGTTATCGATTTACAATATATATTCTTAGAATCATTTAAGTAAATTGATTTTAATTTTGATGTTTACACACGATGGTAAGAAATGGAAAGATATTAAACACGTATTTTATACGATATCATTTCGAAATGTTCTAATATAACATGTTTTGTGTATATAAAATATTTTAAGTTTTAGTTAGTTTAAACAATCATATAAATATAGATATATAATTATAAATCGCCAATTATTTGTTTCTTTAAGAATTTCAGAAGATTAGACTTAATGATTCGTAGGTTATGTCTTCATATTGTATTTATAGTTTCAAGTGATTTTGTGTTGCAATATTGTGTAATGATTTCATATATGTGTTGTAATAGTAAAGAAATAACAAATGAAATAATCGCTAGTAATAATAATTATAATTTGAAATAAATAATTCCTATAATCGTAGTAATGCGATAATAATGATGGGTAATTAGAAATCATTCTTTAATATATAGTTACCATGTAATTTATAACTGAAATTCATATAAGAGTTGATTATTAAAATATTTAATTGATTGCACACACACACATATATATATATATATATATAATTTGCTGTATTTATTTTATAGATTTTATCGATATTTTATATATTATTTTAGGCTACTACAGTAATAGTAACTGGGTTAGGTCTTGCTGTGGCAGGTTTTGCTGGACGCTATGTGCTTAAAAATATGCCAGCTTTTTCTCAAAGGATGACAGAAGCTTTGAAAAATATATCACAATTGGATTCTCAAGTATTTATTTATTTTTGTTACTTATCTCAAATAAGAATGAATTTTATTTAGTTTATTACATTATATTATTTCTTTATATATCAGTCATTAGCGAACAGCAAATATTATAAAGGTGGTTTTGAATCTAAGATGACTAAGCGGGAAGCTAGTTTAATATTAGGAGTTCCACCTACCGCAAGTAAAGCAAAAGTAAAAGAAAATTTTAAAAAAGTAATGAGTGTAAATCATCCTGATCGAGGTGGTTCTCCATATCTTGCAGCAAAGATAAATGAAGCTAAAGATTTATTAGAGAAATGATTGAATAATTTAATTAGAGTAGTATATGTATCTAATGAATTTTCTTGTAAGAAAACAAATTTCAGTGTACATAAAAATATAAACTATATATTGCAAATAATTTAATGTCTAATAAATAAATTCTTTGTATTGTACATTCATTGCGAGGCTACATTACAATTTAATATGTACATTTAAGATAATTATACTAGATGTAATTCTTAAAATATATTTTATGTCTAATCACAAATACAAAATCAAATGTGGAATAATATACATAAAATGAAAGGAACTACAAAATTGTAGACCATGTTATGTGTTTTGTTGTATTGCATGAAGATTTTATATCGTACGTGCTTGTCTTTATCATAATAAATTTACAATAAAGTCATTCATACCTTCGGTCAAAAATAAGGCAATTAATATATATATATATATATATTACAATGCAATTTTGTAATACTCTAATTTTGAATGTATATTTACAACATTGCTACGTGCTTATCTAATTATACAAGTTTACTTTTATTATATCAATTTTGAAACAAGAATTAAGGACTAGATTATTTCGGTGGATAATGGTATCCTTTTATAGATACTATCGTCTTAACTTATTCTCTTTTTGTTCCATACGTCGTTGTGTAACTTTTGTTCGTAATTTTACTATTGTGCTACCAGGCAGTGATCCAGGTACTTTAAAAATACTCTAGCAAAAATTTAGACAAATATTCAAATTAATATATCTTTATGTAGTCATTAACACATATTTAAAAAAATTATTATACTTTATATTTTTAATTACATGATAAAATATCTTACCTGCATGAAATCATGACACTGTAAAACAATACTATCTTTTGTAATTTCTTTAAAACACTCAGCTAGCAAAGTAAAATCTTGACAAGCTAATAAATTATCTTTATTCCGTTTTATAAGTGTCAGTGCGACACGAAATATTATTTTCGTACCTTCGTAAAACAGACAATCCCATATACGCAATGTTGTCTGTAAATTTCAAATAATTAAGTGTGGATATTATTTATTTGATATTATTAAAATTAAAGAAATATTAAAAAAAAATCATTTATTTTTACCTCAATTGGCAAAACTTCTGCAAATAAACACACGAACCACTTCGTTGTAATCACTGGCCATGGTAATCCTAAATTTGTTACATGTTGATAGATGTCCGGCATCTTTATTCTAGAGTGAGATTATAAATGTAGAATATCCCAATGTGTTGGCCAATACTCTAGTTTTATACAATTCATAGAAACAAATTCTTATTCGTATTTGGAAAGAATTACTATGAATTTAATGGCTGAAAGAATTTGTATTTATTTTACCTAACTAATTCTGCCAATACATCTATGTCGGTAAGCAGTCCATCCATTGTTGGAGTGTAGTAATCTGGTAAAATTTTGTCTATTAATACTTTTAATAACCAAAATGCTGTTTCTTCACTTTTAGTTACTAATAAAAGTAATCCTGCTATGTAATTAAGACCCTAAAAAAGAAAATAAGATATTGTTTGATATGTGAAAATATCTAAAAAGTATTTATAATTCTATTATTTTTTACATAGAAGTATATGAGTAAAACCTTACTTGACAATATCCGACAGTTTTATTTTGATGAGCAAATGCTAACAAAATATTGTATAATTGATGTTGTTGATTTTCAATATTATTAAAAAAAATATTGTCAGGAAAAGTTCGTGGGAGATCAGTTTTTATAACAGAAACAAGTTCTGCATTATGTGGTGGTTGTAACAATTTTTCATAAAGATCAGGCGCTGCATTTTTCATCTCTTCCCCTCCACTAATGGAAAGCCATACCTGTATGAATAAGATTTTAATTAATAGTTAATATATATTTAATTAATATATGTTAATAACTTATTGCAAATTAATTGCAAATTCCATTAAATAAATTATATAAATTGATATAAAGTCCTTACCAGACCTCTATATTCTCCTGGAATACCTTTACGAACATATCTTTTTATCATAATACTTCGTTGTAAAGATTTTCCTTCGCCGATAATTTCTGCCCATTTTTTGGCACGTTTTGCAAGAACTTTAAGATATTCGGACATAAATTCTTCATACGTTTCATAATCAAAATTTTGGGGTCGTTCAAAGCCATACTCGTCCACGTTGCTATAAACACATATAACTTCCAAATTATATGCATGCACATACAAACAAAAAATGTACATTCTAATGGAATGAATTAAAGTGTAATTATAAAAAATCTTTGAATTTGTTTAAATTTAATTTCTATAGTTGTAAGGTTACACTTACTTTTTTCTTTCATTATTAATATATTCAGTTTTAACAATAACTAATTAAATATATTAATGAAATATAATAGAACACAATTTTTATTTACTTACTTCGATTTAACAAGCGAGTACAATAAATATAACCTCAAGAAGATCAGATAAATGTAATAAAGAACATATATCAGACTTTACAACTGGCAATACATTGATTATATGTATATATATAAAACAAATGTAGAACGATATTAAACAATTAAGAAACACAGCATCAGAGTCACACTCACCTAAAACATGAACTTGCCATACCCTAAGTACGACGATAGGTGTCAATTTACAGTCGCAAATGTATTGAGATATATATACTATATACACAGTGACAATGATTCACTATATATATATTACATCTATAAAATATCCTATATAGAGTAACGTAGTAGACACGCGCATAAAACTATTAAATAAATTCTGTGATTAAAACGTACAGATTAATATGATTTTTTAATTTTTTTTTATTACAAAATGATGGAACGATGTGGTTTGCTTTGTTGATAACTAATCAAATTTTAGATTTTTTTGTTTGATGATGATTACGTAATATATAATATTATTACATAGCATAATTAAAAAAAAATATTATAAAGATAATAGTATAAAATAAATATATTAATGTTAAAATTAAAAAAATAAAAATTTCTTCGACATGTTATTTGATAAGCATAAATGACTTTTGAACTTAACGTCATAAATGAGTATATACTTAGTATGCATTGTAACAAAAATTATCTAATTTTATTATTAACTCACATATTATATTTAATATTAATATAATTACGTTTTATTAGTGTAAATATTTTTAAAAAAGTATAAATCGATTGTACTCAAACAATCGTTTACAATCGTGACGCAGGTCGATGTTCGATATTATGATACCACATGGTAACGGAGGTAAAATGGCGTTAACTGTCCCCTGTGTTGCTGGTAAGCAATTTCACAATGTTTTGGTAATATACATATTTGCTTAAAACTTAAATGATTTATTTTTTCTTATGTATCAAACAAACATCACTTTTTCATGATATATGAGCTTTCTTTGTTCTACAAAATTTTAGCTTCATAACATCATGCAATTCATTCTTCTAAAATGCATCATGCGGTATTAATTTGCTCAATTCTTTTCTAATAATGATTATAGTTTATTATTTTTTCAATATACATATTCTCAGATAAAATTTCTTTTTAATATTTCTTAAAACGTAATAAATATGTAACTGTATCTACATATGCGTACATATAAGTATACATATGTATAACCTTCCTTTTTTTATAATTTCCAAGTAGAATAACATATTTTATCATAATTTTGACTGAATTTGCCCCTTTATATACAATCAATTATATCATAACATACTTTATTATATAATTGAATGTAATAAAATAACAAAATATCTTTTTATATTTTATATATATACACATACGCGCGCGCACACGCAACACACACAACATATGCATATATGAGAAATAAATTTTAATACGTTTTTTAACCTCTAGTGCGAGGTTCCACTGGTATCAGTTTAGGACAAGGACCACCTTCGTACGAACCAGTGACAACATTTCCTAAAGATGATAGTAAATTGTGCAGAGTTATGTTATTTAGTCCAGATGGACGTTACTTTGCATGGACTAATGAAACCTCTGTTAAAATTGTACTTTGTAATACATGGAAAATTATCACAGAAATTAAAAAACCAAAAGTTAGTGCTATACAATTCTCCAGTAAGGGGACATATTTCATGACATGGGAGCCATTCATTGGTATTAACTATAAAATATATTTTATTGTAATATCAATTACAGTATTATATATTTCTAAATTAATTTCAGCAACACTACCTAATCTTCATATATGGAAAACAGAAACCAATGAGTTAGTGAAGAGTTTTATACAGAAAAAGCAAAGAGATTGGTAATGTATAATTTTTTAATTAAGTATTTTATATTTTTTAATATATTTGAATATTTGATATGTATATTATAGTACCATTAGCTTTTTCATCATTGTATATCTTTTAAGGGAGCCTTTTAAATTTGCGTTAAAAAGAAATTTTTGTTAAGCATGACATATACATTGCATCTCTAATTTTTTATAAATTTTTATTTAATAATATCTTCTTCAGCAATTGCTACTAAATTTTAGAATTTTTTGGTGTAATGTTAAATAAATAATAAAATTTTGTAAATTTCTATCTATGCAAAATATATTTATTTTATATTATATATTATTTCATATATATTTCTTATTTTTTATACATGTAATATAATGCTATACAAATATCATAGTATATTTTTTTACAATTATTCTCTGTTATTGTACATGTTTGTACCATAAAAGTAATTTTTCTTTAGTATCAGACATTTTTTTATATTTCATATTTATGTGCTATTTCCTCATTTGTATTGCATCCACTTAGGGAGCCTCAATGGTCAAGTGATGAGAAAATCTGTGGAATATTGATGGGTGCAGATGTCATATTTTATGAAGATGCCAATTTTGAAAAAATTGTACACAGGATAAACATAGCCAAAGTTGCTAAATTTAGTATAGCGCCCAATAATGCTCCGTACCACATCCTTTGCTATGTGCCTGGTAATTCATGTCATGTTGATGTAACATTAATACATAGGTTAATTAAATTCATTGATAAACAAATATATTGATACAATTATAAGCAAGCAAGAGTATTTTGATGTGATAATCATTTTTTTCTGTATTTAGAATCTTTCATTTTTATAATTAGTTTTATTTCCATTGTTTCTCTTAAATAATTAATTTTTATTAATTTAAATATTTTAGGAAAATCAGGCCAGCCCTCACTCGGTAGATTATTCCAATATCCAAAATTTGAATCAACACAAGCTTTAGCAAGTAAAAGTTTCTTTCAGGTAATATGAGATTATGTATATATGATATATGTATATATGATATATGTATATATGATGTAAATGGAGTATGTAAACATAATTTTATATTAATAGGCTGATAGAGTAGACATTTATTGGAATCAAAAAGGAACAAATGCATTATTAATGACAAGCACAGAGATTGATAAAGCTTCCTATTATGGAAAACAAACATTGCACTATGTTAGTACAAAAAGAGAAACAGCTATGGTCATGCTCAGTAAGTTACTGTAGAAATAAATTTTTATAATATTATAAACTATTATATTATAAGTCGCTAAATTAATATAAAAAAAAATCACCTTTAAAATATAATCTGTTTTTATATAGGTAAAGAAGGTCCTATTTATTCAGTGCAATGGTCTCCAAAGAACACAGAATTCTGTGTTGTTTATGGTTTTATGCCTGCAAAAGCTACACTCTTTAATCTTAAATGTGAACCAATATTTGAATTTGGTGCACTGCATAGGAACAGTATATATTACAATCCTCATGGAAACAATATCCTTTTTTTACTTACTTAAGAATTAATTATTAAAGGATGAATTGATTATAATGAAATAATAATAACTTTCTTTAACTTCCATATGGAAAATTAGATTGAAAAGATAATGCAAATACATTATTGATTTTAGTATGCTGATATATTATTACTGTATTAAATATTAGAAAGCTGTTTATTAAAATATTTGTAATTATAAATTCCTATTTTACGAATTGATATGAATCGATTCATGAAGTAGGAACTACTTATATTATATTATCCTTAACCACTGTGCACTTATGATCTTAGCTGGTTTTGGTAATCTTTCTGGTGGCATTCAATTATGGGATGTCGTGAATAAAAAACTTATTGCCGAAATCTCTGCACCTGATACTACTCTCCTGGAATGGTCACCAGACGGTGAACATTTTATGACAGCTACGACAGCACCTAGATTGCGAATGGGAAATGGGTGAGTGGCACTTAAATTTAATTTTTTAATTCATTTAATAAATATATTTTCGAACGATTATTAAATTACAAAAACAAATAGTTATATATATTTTAATTGATATTTTATAAATTTTAATAGGTTTAAGATTTGGCACTATAGTGGAACATTATTATATGAACGGCCATGGAATAAACAAGAAGAACTATGGGAAGTTCTTTGGCAAACATTTCCTCTTGATACATTCAAAGAAAAGCCGATTAGTTACAAAGCTGTAGAAGGTATCGCACCAAGTCAACCACAAGGTACCTTTATACGTTTTATGCATATTTACAATTAACATAATATTTTAATGATAAAATCAAGTCTTTTATTTTGTTTCATCAAAAGTCCATTTTATTTTAATTATTTATTTTCAAATTTTGTTTATATATAGCATCAAAACAAGTATACAGACCACCTTCTGCAAGAGGACAAACTATAACTTTCAAATTACATGATGATGATGAGTTTGGGCCAAAACCCAATACAGAGGGTAAGAAGGATTATATTATTAAATACTGTTTTTATTATCTTTATTGTTTATGTAAATAATATAAATATAAATTTATAGCTAATCCATCAAAAGCTGCTTTAAAGGCAAAAAAGAAACGCGAAGCAAAAAAAGCTAAGAAAGAATTAGAGGCTATTGCTATGTCTTCTCAATTACAAACAAATAATCCAACTACTAATGGTCAGATTTCAAATACTTCATCAAAATATCAAAGTAATGTTGTTGCATCATCTGAGTCAGATCTTATAGACGATCCTGAGAAGCAAAAAAAGATAAAGAGACTTAAAAGTGTAAGTAATTTATATACAAGAAATATATGAAAGTAATTAAAAAAAAAAAAAAAAAAAAAAAAAAAAAAAAAAAAAAAATTGCAACGCTTGTTCATTTTTGTTTCAGAAACTAGACCAAATATCAAAATTAAAGGAACAATTATCAGCAGGGAAACAATTAGAAATCAATCAATTAGACAAGATCAAAAAAGAAGCAGAGTTAATAAAAGAACTCGAAGAACTTATTTTGTGATGATCTGCTGAAATTTTTCAGACAGAGACAGATTTAAATAATATATTACTTTCAAATACTTCTCGCAAAGAAGAGAAACAATCTTGGTATTTGTTTCGCAGTACACTATCTAAGAGACACGATTAGCTGTCAGTTAAATCGTTTTCTCTGCAAATGGGATAATGGGAACAATCTGAAATTGAGTCAGTGACTTAAATCAGTTTACAAATTATCGTGGTGTCTCTAGATGTGGAACACAAATTGCATTTGTGAATGATATATACACAAGGTGACGTATCAATTCGTGACGATTTGGGGAAGTTTACTTCTCTTTGATCACATTTTTTTAATTATGATATTAATGATGCGAAAAAATTGAAATCTTGTGCCAGTTGATAATATTGATAGTAACCAAGCTTCCTTTAAATGTATTGTGTAAATTAATATAAAAAGTAAAAAAAAAAATGAATGCTTTACGTGTGTACTCGGCACGTATAAGTAATATAATACACACATAAACATATACATACACGACTTGACGAATGAATCGAAGTGAATGAAGTATTTACTTAATACCAACTTTGGTATTATATGTGGTAAATAGAAGAACTTATATAAACATGAATATTTGCATGAAACTTGTAAGATCAAGTACAATGTAGCACGACTATGAAATATACAAATATGTTCCTTATATGATAGGTGCTATTCTTTGAGAAGAGTCGTGTTTTAAACGCTGATTGCTTACCAAGGATCAGAAGTATTATTTTTGTCTTCTTTGTGGATTTTGCATTTTCTATATGATATATAAATTGACTTAAAATTTTACGGTATAATAACGGTACATCTTCGCCTTTAATAACGCATTCAAAATAGATATATAAACGATAAATATCAATATCTTCAATTGTAAAAACTTCATGTCAGGTTCTCATAGCCATGCAACTAATTATTTTGCATAGTTTTGCTATGATCTTTACAAAAATTGTTATATGTTTTGTATGGCTAAACAAAAAAGGAAACTGCTAATAACATGCTCGTATGGTTTATACTTTGAAATACATTTTCAAGTAAGAATAGATACTTCCATTATATTTACTATTCCGAATTATATATAATATATATATGTATATATATATAAGTATATATATATATATATATATATATATATATATCATTTGTTCATACTGCTTACACTTACTGTACTTAAGAAGGATACGTTTCTGTTTTTTTATGTTTTTAAAAATCCATAAATAAATTTTGATTTTGTTCTTTTAAGTATAAAGAACATGATAATGTGTGCGAACTGTTTGTTTCACATATTTTTTTTTCTTTTCTTTTTTTTTTTTTTTTTTTTTTTTTTTTTTAATTGGAATCATTTTTTGAATTTATAACCTATATTTTTTCTTTTTTTTTTTTTTTCTTTTCTTTTTTTTTTTTTCTTTTTTTTTTTTTTAATATACAAAATATCTATAATATTCATACATGCACTGAATATATTTGTCCTAACAGTGTTGAAAAGGATGAGCGTAGTTTGAATTAAACAAATTTTATTCTAATACGATTATCAAGATGGCACAATAGAATTCTAAGAACTTATGGTATTCACGAATAACGACTGTACAAATCAGATGATAATTAAATGCATGCAAGTTAAGAAATATTGTTATTTCCTTATTTTTATCACTTTGGGAAACTATTAATTTAGTTGAAAATCATTTTATTTGAGAAGGGAATAAACAAAAAATTCGTTTAACATATGGTATTCAGTATATTTGTTTATTTATAATACATTCATATCATCTCGTTACATTTCTCTTAAATTATTTAATAAAAAGTACATTTTTTTCAAGAATAATCAATCCGATCAGTGTTATGTACAGTGAAAAATTTATAAAATTATTATTAAATAAATAATAGACCCTTAAATGGGCCATTTTTTTTATATTGTGCAGAAAAATGATATAAAAAAATAAGAACAAATAAAAAATATTTTAAAAATTTTTTTTACACAATCAAGTATTATAGCTACAATTTATTGTACGTACATGCTACTTATATAATAATTAGTGTGTATGAAACAAAATAAACATTAATGATTCGTGATTAGATTTCTTTAACATCACTTTAATGTAAGACAATAATAAACTTTTCTTTCGTGAAAAAATGCGTGCCTATATGATGTAATACCTACATTTATCATATTTCAATTTATATCACCATAATAATTTATCATAAAACAATTAAGAATGATCTAGAATTATTATTACAATAATAATAACGACGTAAAAATATACGTTACGAATATTGAAAAATAATGATTAATAAATATAACGTCGTTAGTAAGAAATCAAAGTTTAGCGGTCAAATCATGCCGAAGGATGATGGCGCTTCCATAGAGTGAACTTCAAGCCACGGACGCAACGTTAGCGCCACGAGAGTCGTGTTTACAGATTCGCCAGTGAGTTCCATAACGTCACGTCAAAAAGTGCAAGAGATAAATTTCTATTACCCTTTACTATGTAAAGGTGCGTTCTCTAGACGAAAGAGAAACGGAATATTACCCTCGTTTGGTCGACGATAATCGCGCTAAAAAATCTACGTGATATCGTGTTTTCGGGACGACGACGTAAAATAAAATACGCGCCTCTTTCGTTAATACCGTAGTGGCAATCGTTAGGATGGTAGCCATTTTGTCCGGAGGTGGCCCGGCCGAGTGAACGGGCGAAAATAGGTGCTCCCTGGAGCGGGAGGTTTGTCAAAATCCTTTAAGCTGATCGCAGAACGATTGACCTTCGACCACGTTTCTCCTTATTGAGGAATCGACGTGTTCTACAAAAGTCTCGTATCCTTCCTATTGAAACGTCGTTCGGTAGTTGGAGACTTCCATCGTCTCTCTCTCTCTCTTTCTGCGCCCTCCCTCCTCCCTCCCCTCTCTGTCTCTCTCTCTTCTTTCTCCTTCTCCCTTCCTCTCTTTCTCTTCGCTCCGCGCTCTTGCTTCCTCACTCTTCGTAAGTACAACGTTCTACGTAATTCGCTGATATATCCAGTTCGATTTTTCTCCCAACTCACGAGAGGAAATTCTTCGGTTTTCGTATAACTTCCCCTCTCCGAACTCCCTCCTAGAAGGTCGGCCAAAGAACCGGCGACTCGTCTTGGCGAGTTCCATCTTCCTCGCTTAGGCTCGGTTGACAGTTCGACGGTTCGGCCATACACCCCGCCGCGGGGGAGAAGTCATTCGTGAGACACGACATCATTTATTTTTCAGATTTTAGACGTGAGTCTTTCTGTTTTTCGTTCTTTCTTTCCTTTCCTTCCTTTTTTCTTCTTTCCTTCCTTCCTTCGTTAGTTCGTTAGTTCGTTCGTTCGTTCCTTCGTTCGTTCGTTCCTTGCTTCCTTCCTTCCTTCCTTCCTTCATTCCTCACTTGTTCCTTCCAGGTCTTTCCATTCGATTCGTTCGTCTTCGTAATATCTCCGAGCATCTTCCAAAAGCACATTGCATCCCGTTTCCAAATATTTCAACGTTTTTTTTCTCTTTCTTGTCTTTATTACACCAGACTGCGTTCTTCGATCTTTTGGAAATTACATCTGATATTGTACGGTTCAACGATTTTTTTTTCTTTTTCTTTTTCTTTTTTGCTTTTCATTTTTCATTTTTACCTTTTGTCCTTCGTGTCGACTCTCTCTCTCTCTCTCTCTCTCTCTCTCTCTCTCTCTCTCTCTCTCTCTCTCTCTCTCTCTCTCTCTCTTTCTCTCTTTCTCTCTTTAGCTCTCTCTTTTTCTAGCTCTCTCTTTTTCTTTTTCCGTTGTGTGTTATGTGTGCCGATCGTTTTACAACCTATTTTCTATCGCATTTATGAAAAAGGTCGTGTCTTTCTTGATAATTCCTTTCTATTTTCTAATGTTTTTCATTATATTCGTAGGGCTTACATTATAGTCGTGATTTCACACGCGTTCGAATGATCTCTATTGTGGAATTTTCGGCAATATCTTTTTTTTTTGTCCTTTAAAACAGAAATACTTATATAACGATATTTTAATTTTATATTAATTTTCGAGGAAAAGACCGTTTTGTAGCTGTACATTTTGAAAAGCTATCTTTGAGCATAATAAATTGCACTTAATGTGCAATTCATTATCATCGTTGTATGATTCGTATATCTTTTTAATGTTTGATCAAAGGTCTCATGATTTTCGTAAACTTCATATTATCAGTTTAAATTATTAGGTTTTATATTGATACGATTATGAAAACAGAAATGTTTGAATAAATTTTTGTTGCAGATAATGTAGGTATTCTTTATCGAAACAAGGCCTTTAGGATATAATTATATTTAATGTCAGTACATGAATCGAGTGTTTGTTATTGGTGGTGCAATCGTTGGACCAAGAATTACTAAAAGAATTGGAGCCTAGTGAACAGCCAGAAAATGACGATTGCTACAAGGGGCCAGGGGGTAGGAATAGATCCTCCCGATAGCCAGCAGAGTTCACAGGTATTTGAAATTGCATGATGATTTAATAATATGTACTTATGTGCAAATTTATAAAAAATATTGCAAATAAAGCGACTAATGCTTCTTAGAATATATAATAAATTTATATTATTGTTATATCATCCATATACAAGTTTTTCATTTTCTTATATTTCTTAAACATTTTGTTATAATTTATTTGACAGATGCATAGTCCACCTGGTTCACAACAATTAGCTGATTCAATGTCAGGTCTTCACCTCGCAGAAAATGTGGTACAAACTGAGTGTGTCAACGATACTATAACTTCTGTAGATGACAGTAATCAGCACCTTAGAGAACCTGATTTTCCTATCTCTAAACTTAACATTCTTCATGAAAAAATATCTAGTTCACGATGGGTCGTTCCAGTCCTACCTGAACAAGAATTAGAGTGCCTCTTACAAGCTAGCATTGAGCTTTGTAAAAAGGGTTAGTAATATTTTGATATCCCTATTATATATTTTTTAATTTCTTGCACACTTTAGGAATTGATGTACAAAGCGAAGCGTGTCAGCGTTTCTTTCGTGAAGGGCTTACAATTTCTTTTACCAAAATATTAACGGACGATGCGGTAAATAGTTGGAAATCGCACATTCACAACTATATCAATGCAAATTGTGAACATTTAGTGGAACTCTGTGTTTTGAAATTAGATGAGGATTGGTTTCCATTACTTGATTTATTGGCAATGGTTTTTGATCCCAGTAATAAGTAAGTTGGTGAATTTTATCATTACATTTAAAGATTGTCTATTTACTAATATAATTAAATATGTATATGACAAAAATCTTCCACAGATTTCATACATTTAATGCAGCAAGAGCATCTGAAACTGTTCCTCCTGGATGTAATATACCAGATGAGGAACTTTATGCACGTCCACCTATCGAGTCTAGAACACCTCGTGGATGGCTTGTAGATCTAATAAATAGGTATTTTATAATCTATAATTTAGATAACATCATGTTATAAAATTATTGTTTTTCTTATTCTCTTTTGTGTGTATGACGTGTTCTAGATTTGGAAGGTTAAAGGGATTTGAAATTCTTCTCTCAAGATTTCAAAGTCGTCGTAATTTAACTGTACCAGTAATCTATGCACTGATTAGGCCTTTTGGTTTATGTTATGAATTACTGACTGTCCATACAATAATAAAATACCTTATGCCCATTGTGGTAAATATTGTTATTTTTCATTCATTTTTTTGATAGTATACATAATATATATGTATTATTATTATTATTAAATTATATATATATATATATATATATATATAATTAAATAGTATAAATATTGTTAAATATATATATTAAATTTTGTTTCTTAATCTAGGAAATGATACCTGTTATCTTGGACAACTTAACTGATGATGAATTAAAGAAAGAGGCAAAAAATGAAGCAAAAAACGACGCCATATCAGCCATAATTAAAGCTGCAAAATGTTTGGTATCAAGAGTACCTCATCAAGAAGAAATGATTAAAAATCTGGAAATACTGAGATTAAAAATGATATTGAGACTATTACAAATATCTTCCTTTAATGGAAAAATGAATGCTTTAAACGAAGTAAATAAGGTTATTACAAGTGTGAATTATTATCAGCATCGTAATACAGCTGTAGAGGAGGAAGAATGGTTGACTGCTGAACGTATGGCAGTAAGTTTTGTCTCTCGTTTTTCTTTTATAATGTTTAATTTTTTAACATTCACTAAAGTTTACTTGTTTAATATTATAGAAATGGATTAAAGATAACGGAGTATTGGAAATAGTTTTGAGAGATTCGCTACATCAACCACAATATGTAGAAAAGTTGGAAAAAATTTTACGATTTATCATAAAAGTACGTGCCCTCACATTAGAAGACTTAGATAACATATGGGCAGCTCAAGCCGGTAAACATGAAGCTATTGTGAAGAATGTTCATGATTTGTTGGCTAAATTAGCCTGGGATTTTAGTCCTGAACAACTCGATCATCTATTTGAATGCTTTCAGGTATTATTTTAATTATTATGTGAAAGTATCATTTTCATTGAGTATTGTGATCATTCAACTGTTGTTATTTACATTCTAGGCAAGTTGGAAAACTGCTAATAAAAAACAGCGAGAAAAATTGTTAGAATTGATCAGAAGACTAGCAGAAGATGATAAAGATGGAGTTATGGCTCATAAGGTTTGAAAATTTATTGATTTTAATTAAATATATAATGTATGTGTGTGCGTGTATATATATTAATAATGAAACATTTTAATTGCTATATTCATTAGGTGTTAACCCTTTTTTGGAATCTGGCTCATTCAGACGAAGTTCCCACTGAGATAATGGATCAGGCATTGAATGCACATGTTAAAATTTTGGACTATTCATGTTCACAAGAAAGAGATGCACAAAAGACAATCTGGTTAGATAAATGTGTAGAAGAATTAAAAAGTGGGGACAAATGGGCTTTACCTGCTCTGAAACAAATCCGAGAGATTTGTTTATTATACGAAGCAAATTCTAATCCAGCTCATCAACGTAGCCATAATTTACATTATAGGTATTTACAAAAGACATGTATAACTATATTATAATATTATCGTAGATGATTTGCTTATTTATTTTTTTTTATTTTTTTATTTTTTTATTTTTTTTTTTTAATTTTCAGACAGGATGTTATAGAACGTTTACAGCAGGACCATTTAGTTGTAGTACTTGTAACTAACAGTTTAACAAATTATATGGACAAAGTGCGTCAATTGGTAAAGGAGAATCCAGACCTTGATCCAAATACCTTTGTGCCTGATGGTCGATACAATCATATTATGCAAGTGCACGAAAGACTTAATTTTTTGCGTTTTCTATTAAGAGTATGTTGTGCTCATATGTCTTCTTATTTGCTTTAAAATTTACAATTTCAACATGTATGATATTAAATATTATAATTTTCTCCAACAGGATGGTCAGTTATGGTTATGTGCAGAACAAGCTAACCAAATTTGGCAATGTTTAGCCGAACAAGGTGTATTTGTCTCAGATCGCGAGGCTTGTTTCAAATGGTTTTCTAAACTTATGGGAGAAGAACAGGATCTTGACCCAGGAATAACTACGAACTTTTTTGAAAATAATATACTGCGGTTAGATCCAACATTACTTACTGAAAGTGGTATAAAGTGTTATGAGAGATTTTTTAAAACTGTTAATTCTAAACAAGGAAAGTTAATACTAAAGAAAAGAACATTACTTATGGATGATGTTGATTTAATTGGAACTGATTATTTGTGGCGGGTATGTGTATCTTTTTTATTTTTTATTTTTATTAACATGCTTTATGTTTTTACTGTTATATACTTACAAATATTATCATAGGTGGTAACAAATAGTCCTGAAGAAATCGCAAATCGTGCTATAGAACTTTTAAAAGAAGTAAATACTAATTTAGGACCACGTCTGCAATCATCTGCATTAGAGTTTCATGATGATTACATAGCAGAATGTATGGATAGATTAAAGACCCATTATGATACTGTGTCTGCCTTAAGTAAGGTTTATCTTGGAAAGAAAGAAGAAAGGGATGAGCAAATGTCAAATAAAATTAAAGTAGAAGCTATAAAAATGTGTCGTGTAATGAAAGTATTGCAAGAATACATAAATGAATGTGACACTGCATTTCCAGAAGAACGAAAAATATTACCATTACATAGGTAAAAATTGAATATTGTTTTAATCTTTGCATTTATTTACATATCTTGTTTTATTTTATTACAGAGCAGCTCGTGGAAAACATTTATCTCTTATAATTAGATTTCCAAATCATATTCGTAATACGGATGATATAGAGATATATACACACAGCAATGATACATTGGCTTCATTAAAACGTCAAATATTACGTCGATTGAAAGGGAGAGAGATTGGAACAAATGTGAAACTCGATTTATTCATTAATGGCGAAGGTTTGGAACAAGCAGATGATAGAAAATTGTTATCTCAAATTCCACTTAGAGATAAAATGGTTTGTACTTGTTATTTTATAGTTTGATTATGTCTTGTCATTATTAGAAAGTAAAAGTGAGATAATAACATGATAAAATAAAACGACGAATTTGCTCTTTTTTCCTTCAGCTATTATCTGCCAGATTAAGTCAGATAAATAGTAATCTGCCTAGTTCTCCAGATAGCAGTTCAGATAGTTCAACTAGTTCTCCGCATCATCCTTATGATGGGCCAAATGTAGAGAACAGTTTACCTGGAGTGGTAAGTTAGTTGTTTTTATCTGTTTAATAAATAGAATTTCCGACTCCATGTGTTTTAATATTTTGCAGGTCATGTCACAGAGGCCACAGTGTGTGAATTTTTTCTTCCAATTAGCAGATCTTGGTTGTACACTGCAACATGCTCAATTACGCGATGGTGCTCGAAATCTTTTGCAATTAGTACCACCTGATAATTTGACAGTATCAAGATTACAATGGCTTTTTGGCCATTATGAAGATGATGAAACTTCACAGAATCCGCATTGTAATGAACATAACACAACGGTAGATTCTTTATTTTTTACTGCAAGTCCTAGTGAAGTTTTATATAATTTAGAGGTTAGTAATCTATATATGCAAATAATTAATTGCTAATATATGTTGAATAGATATAACATTAATTATATTGTCTTTGTAGGTGTTATATGCATTGTTGATGCCAGCTCCTGATCCTCTATCTGATAGACCATTTAAGTTTCAATTTAATTTTATTAAAAGTGGTGAAGTAGGAGTTGTACTTGATATGTTAACAAAAAACAAATTTTTACCAAATGCAGATGAAACTACTAAACGATCTGCATATTTGACAGTGCTGAAACTCTGCAAATTTTTACTAACAGTAGTTGGAAATATTGTGGTATGTGTATTGGACAAAGTTCAAGCTGGACATTCGGAAAATCATAATAATCACATACAAAATAATCAAGATCCTGTAACTGTTTTAAAACAGGCTTTACAAAGCATACCTAATCAAACCACTGAATATATGCTAAGAAATGTTGCAGCACGTTTAGTAAAACCTTTATCACTACGAATGTTCTCTGGTGGAACTGATTCTGATAGGTGTCATCAGCTTTTTATGCTAGCTATTTCACGGGATTTACCTGATGTGGCCACTATTCGTGCCATAATTAGATTAGCGTGGGCTGCATCAACTGGAAATTTGAATAATATTAATGCATCCATTGAAAGTTTTCATACAATGCATGAACTAAATCAGAAAGAACAAAGATGTCCTGATAATAATGATGTATTAGGTAATGTATAAATATCACATACAAAGAAAAAGTTCAGATTTTTAGCATAAAAGGAAAAATATTATTAATTTTACATATATACATATATACATATATATATATTTAACAGTTTGTAAAGAAGCATTGGAAGTCTTGACAATAGCTTTAGCGCTCAATTCGGCGGCATTTGAAGTTCTATTGAGAGACAAAATGTGGCATATGTTTTTAATAGACCTTGTATTACTGAGTACATCGAGAGCAATTAGAATTGTGGCAGCAGAGCAATTTTTCCTTGTGTCGACATGGTGCCGTAGTGGAAATCCACCAGTGTTATTTACTATTTCATTACTCTTTACTGTTTTAAATACTACAGTTATGGAAAATTCAAAACAGTGTCATGAGTATTTTCAAGTAATCATGAATTTCATGGTGTTTTATTGATCATGCTTGTATAATAGTGTTCATTTTTATAAATATGTTTTATACATTTCAGCTCTTATGTAGACTATTAAATTATGCACATATATCAGGATGTTCTGTCTCAGCTATAGAAAACTTACTAAATATTGAAATAACTTGGTTAAAACATGTAAGAGATAGTGTTAAGGAATCAGGGGAAAGTCATGTGGACGAGGCAGTTCTTGAAGGACACCTTAGTTTAACTAAGGAATTAGTAGCCTTCTTGCCTGCTAGTAAAAAGTATGAAATTGGATCTGACGAGAAACATGGAATAAATTTGATAAAGGTATAACGTTATAATAAAATATCTAATAGTATTAGTCTAATGTGATAAATCTTATTGCAATATAAACAAAAAAATCCATGATTTTTAATTGTTAATATTTTTATATTCATTAATATCCTTCTATACTAATTTTAGGAATTAGTAGAAGATTTCGTCTTCCCTGCATCACGTTTAATGCTGCAACTTCGTAGTACCGGAGAATTAAGTTCATCGCAAGCTTGTCCAGTTTGTACTACTCCTCAGTCAACTAGCGCAGCATTCGACTTACTTGTAGGTCTTTGTACAGGCTGTGTACCCAACATGAAACTTCTAGTCACGATGCTCACTGACATGTTTTATTCGGAAAGAGATGAGCCATTAATTGAATGGGACTATTTACCACCAGTTGGGCTTAGGCCACTTAAAGGCTTCGTAGGTTTGAAGAATGCAGGAGCTACATGTTATATGAACTCAGTATTACAACAATTATATATGGTTGAAAGTATTAGAGTTGGACTATTAGCTGCAGAAGGAGCAGCAACTGATTTAAACGAAGATTTTTCTGGAGAAGAAAGAATCGAAGGAGAACAAACTATAGAAGCAAATGATAATGACACCAATGAAGAAAAATGTGGAGTTGACGAATCGAGGAAGGAATATAATATCGGCATATTAAAACAAGTGCAAGCAATATTTGGACATTTGGCTTATAGCAAATTACAATATTACATACCAAGAGGTCTTTGGAAACATTTTAAGTAAGTGGAATAACGAATAAAAAAACCAATTTGATCTATTTTTAATATCTTTGTATTACAAACATGCAGTGATTTTTATGTTATATGTACTTATATATATGTTATGTAATTAATGTACAGGTATCGAAATTAATGATTTAGTCATTTCTATTATCTATACAGACAACAAATATTTTGAATAATTTTGTTCTGTTTTCATTAGTAAATATTGAATTTTTGATTACAGACTGCAGGGTGAACCTGTAAATCTTAGGGAACAGCAAGATGCAGTGGAGTTTTTTATGAGTTTAGTGGAAAGCTTGGATGAAGCACTTAAAGCTTTGGGGCATGAACAAATAATGAGTAAAATTCTTGGTGGCTCATACAGTGATCAAAAAATCTGCAAAGGTTGCCCTCATAGGTACCTTTTTAATTCTTATATTCTCCTATTTTCGGTAGACTATAATACCACGTTACATTACCTCCAGATATTCCAAAGAAGAACCATTCAGTGTGATTAGTGTGGATATAAGGAATCATAGTAATTTATTGGATTCTCTTGAACAATATGTGAAAGGTGAACTATTGGAAGGAGCCGATGCTTATCATTGTGATAAATGCAACAAAAAAGTATGATTTTATGCTTTAGATTTTTTATTTACTTATAGATATTATTTACGGATATATTATATAACTATATGAGTTTTTATAAAATTATCTATATATACTTGTTTATTATGTTTTTAGGTAGTAACAGTAAAGAGGTTATGCGTGAAAAAACTGCCACCTATTTTAGCGATACAACTAAAAAGGTTTGAGTATGACTATGAACGAGTTTGTGCTATTAAATTTAATGATTATTTCGAGTTCCCAAGAGATCTTGATATGGAACCCTATACAGTCTCTGGCTTAGCTAAGTTGGAAGGAGAAGTCATAGATTGTGATTATGAGGAATCTATAAAAGGAACTTGTACAAAATATCAATTAACTGGCATCGTAGTACATAGTGGTCAGGCTAGTGGTGGCCATTATTATTCTTATATTTTGCATAGGTTTGTATTATGCATTTAATTTTAAAGTAACGGATATTAGTTTTTAAACTATTATCTGTATTATTACAGACAAACCGATGGTACTGCTAAATGGTATAAATTCGATGATGGAGATGTAACAGAATGTAAAATGGAAGAGGAAGAAGAAATGAAATCACAATGCTTTGGTGGTGATTATTTGGGCGAAGTTTTTGATCATATATCGAAACGTGTCAGTTACCGTAAACAAAAACGATGGTGGAATGCGTATATGCTTTTTTATACCAGACTAGACATAGAAGAAAATTCTTTAATGAAAAGTTTCAACGAATTATCATTATGTAAGTATTATTGTTTATTTGAAGAAATTTATCTTCATTATATACATATTCAATGTTTCTGTGATATATTATTATTGAGACACATGAGACTATTTTATACATGTACTATATACCATATTCCTAATAGCATCATATATGTATACACACACACATACATAACTATACCTATACACATGAGCAGGAGTTTGTGAATAAGTATGCATGCATGTATGTATGAATGTGCATGTATGTACACACACACGCGCATCCTGCAATATTGTTTAAGTATTTAATATGCTGCAGTAATTATAAACTAGTAAAATATATAAAGAATATGAAATGGTCTAATTTTTATATAGAATGATGTAAATGCAATTACATTCTAGTTAATTATTTTTACAGATACTAAGCTAGGTGTAATGAAAATGCCACAAGCTATCGAATACAGTGTGAGGAAGCAGAATATTAAGTTTATGCATAATCGGAATCAATTTAGTGCAGAATATTTTCAATTTATAAAAAAATTAGTGTCTTCTGATAATCATAATATTAACAGACAATATCTTAATGAAAAACCTGTAAGTTTGTTACCAAGACTTAATTTATTAATGTAAATATATAAAATACAAAGAAATATGAATTAAAATAGTAAACGTAATTGAAAACAAAAAACTTATTATAGAGCCCAGAAGTAGAGGAATTATCGATGTTAGCAGTTCAATTAGCGTCGAGATTTTTATTCTTCACTGGTTTTCATACTAAAAAAACATTACGTGGAGCAGCCACAGAGTGGAATGATATTTTATGTCATCATCTTTGTAATAGTAAAGCAGTACGCTCTTGGTTCGCTCATAATGTTCTTCTGAATCATCCACATAGGTATATAAATTAATATAAAGAAAAATATATTTTTTACAATTGATGTTTTATTATATTAATGGAAATTTATTATTTACAGATTTTGTGAATATCTTTTAAGTTGTCCTAGTACTGAAGTAAGAACAGCCTTTGTTAAAATTGTAGTGTGTCTTGCACATTTTTCATTACACGATAGCCCATCAATATGTACTAGTATAAATTCATCAAGTAAGTGTTCATACATTTTTGTATATTCAGATTTCATCTTTTCATGTATATTGAAAGTTTCATAATTTTATACTTCCATACATCGATTATATACTTAACTACATATATACTTTCCACAGATATACTTTCAGAACCCACTGTAAAACTGAGCGATCATCTAATGCATGCGGTACTTTCGTTACTCCAAAGAGAAATCTCCGATCATGGTCGCCACCTTCCACATTATTTTTCATTATTTCACATGTATGCTAATTTAGGATTACAAGAGAAATTACAATTGCTCACGGTAAATTTTTTACGGTTTTACTTTCTTTAATAAGATAGCATAAGCGATACGAGTTATTGATAATTAGTTTGAATTTTTTTATTTCAGCTTAACGTTCCAGTTACATTCATGTCAGTCGCAATTGACGAAGGGCCTGGACCAGCAATAAAATATCAATATCCTGAATTGACGAAACTTCATCAAGTTGTTAGTATGTTGATACGTTGTTGTGACGTATCTTCGAGAACAACTTCGAAAGAACCACCTTTGCCAAATCCATATGGTGATTCATCATGCCAGTCAGGCTATCTCATGCCTATTCAACCGCAAGCAGCCGAACTTCTTTTTGTTGAAAACAGGCAAGGCATTAATTTCATTCAAAACAAGTAATATTATATAGATCATTCAAACTATTATTTTAATTTCTTCTTCTTTTTCTTTTCTTTTCTATTATATTAACAGTTATATGAAAAAGTTGATCGAAGATGCTAATGTTACCGAAGATACTACCAAGTTATTACAGTTTTGTTGTTGGGAAAACTTCAATTTATCACGAACAGTAATTAGCGAATTACTTTTACAAATAAGTTTCGTTTATGCACACGAATTAAGGCATCATACGGATCTTCTTCTTGCTATACTTCTTATGGAAGATAATTGGCAGAATAATCGTATTTGTACAGCACTTCAAGGTAAAATATATATATATATTCTTTTTTTTTTTTTGTAGTAATGAGAAATACTTTTAGATTGGCATAATATGTATATGTAATATATATTTCGCAGGTTTATACGAAGAAAGGGAGGGATTATTTGACATAATTCAGAAATATAAAAATCAACAACAGAAAAGAGCATACCAATGTATAAAGTGTATGGTACAATTGTTTAGCAAATGTAGAGCTGCACATCGATATTTGTGTCACTCATCCGAATTGAAAAGAAAATGGATGCATGCTGTTGAGTGGCTTCACGATGAGTTAGATAAAGTAAGTAAAATTGATAATTACAATATTGGATTGATTATCGTATTAAATACATATACATGCACACATACAGAGAAAATAAAAAAAATTTTAAAGACATAAGAGTATTTATTATTGATCATTTATTTCTTTTCAGAGACCATATCCACCAACAGCACCTTATACACTACCCTACAATAATTGGTCTCCTCCAGCACAATCCAATGATTCAACGAACGGATTTGGATTAGAACGTAGTAACAGTGCTAAAAAGACTTTGGAAAAAGCAGTAGTTTATTGTTCTGAAATGGAACCAGAAATCGAAGAAACAAGGGAAGATTGCGTAGAAGAAACAGAGAAATATCAGCCTCAAACAAGAGACTTATTGCGATCTGGTCGTAGTGTAGTTTGGGGATCTGCGTCTATAGGGTAAGGTATTTAAGAAATATTCGACTCTTTTTCTTTCTTTCTTTCTTTCTTTATTTACTTATTTCTTTTTTTTTCTTCGTAAAAACAGTACGAAGCTGTGAACATATATTTAAAGTAATGTGATATTCTTTAAAAAAAAATATTATATTTAATTACATATTGTTAATTGAATTTTTGTTTTTCTCTCTTTTTTTTTTTTTTTTTTATATCTTCTAGTTATCCCGAAGTTTCTGTAATACAACAAATGCAAGAAGATCAGCCACAGCCTGGACCATCTCCAGTTCATACACCTCTTCTAGCACATCAAATTCGCAGTCCACATAATTGTGAATCATCCCAAAGTACAAGCCAGGATCCATAATGAATACTAAATATCGACCTCCTATTGAGTTGCTGCCTCAGAGAAATCATGTCACAATCTTTTAATTATTACTGTGCCAGCAGCTTGGTGTTGAATGGAAAACGTATGTACAGATATAATATACTTGAAAAATTGTTTCTTGTAATTGGACTTTGCAAACTTATATTAATCTGTCAGTTTCACTGTGGGCAGTTACTTTACATTCGTATATATGATGTGGCATCATTTGCACTGCAAGAAATTAGGAAGACGATTTCGTTTGAAGACAGAATATATGCATGTTAATTGAGGTAAACTACAATTGATATCTTTAATTTCAGTCTCAAAGTTATTTCACATTTTACGTTTTTCTACACATATCGCTGTGGGTAATAAATTTCATACACTTGAAGTTTCAAATCGATTCTCAAGCCATATATTAAAGCTATATTATTTTATACAAAAAAGAAAAAAAAAAAAAGAAATAAAATGGGGAAAAAAGTAAAAAAAAAAAAGAAAAAAAAAAAAAAAGAAAATAAAGAAAGAAAAACAAATAAAAAAATTTCATTCGCGTTCGTGTCTATTTCGCAAAATATACGCAATTCATTTTGCTAGAATAACAACAGTGTTATAAAAAAAAAAAAAAAAAAAAAAAAAAGATAAAAGAAAAAGTTATGAATTCGATTTGCCTCAATGAACACATGCGAATTCAAATTTAGGAATATGATAAGATTGTATAAATGTATAGCGACTAGTGTTATGGGATATTCTGTCTCTACCGAATACAAGACAAACGTATAGATCACGATTTTTTTTCGTGCGCTGCGTGGATTGTTAATAATAATAGGAAATATTTGGTTACACCAACGCGCTTGTCACTTATTAAAAAAAAGAAAAGAAAACAACATGTGGTAAAAAGATTTTAACGCTCCAAAACGAAATATTTTTTTGTCGCATAGTCTTTCGGTATAACGAAGAAGAAATTTTTTGTACTTAATCTCAAAGAATAATAAGGAAGGACACATTTTCCAATGTCAAAAAGAAAAGAAAAAGAAAAAGAAAAAAAAACATTATAATTATAATATACATATATATATATATCATATATATATATATATATATATATATATATATATATATATATATATATATATATGATATATATCAGAGTCCGAATAAATGCATAATATCATGCCGATGTCGTCCCTATATTGTGCTTTCTTTCAGTTCAACCGATTTGAAAGAGTTGTGCCTTGAATATCGTACGACTCCATCGTATTTTTAGGGTAGACTTATAAGAATCGAATTAACATTTTTATTAATTGCTTACATTTTGTGTAATTTAATGAATTCGGAAGGGAAAAAAAAACAAAAAGAGAAAAAAAGGATAAAAAACAAAAAGAAAAAGATAAAGATAAAGATGAAAATAAAAATAAAAATAAAAATAAAGCGATCGGGGAAAATCGTTTATCGATTTATAATATGCACCTGTAGCTGAGCTATGACAGGGTAAAAATGACACACATCTTCGAAGTGACTTTATGTAAATGATGTAGAACAAAATTGACCACAGTGCTAATCGAACATTTCTCTTTTTTTTTTCTTTCTGTTATTATTGTCGTTGTTGTTGATTTTCCTTCTTCTTATTTTTCATATTTTTTTTTCTTTTTTTCTTTTGGATTTTGTTTTTAATATTCTATTCAAAGAAACGAAATATATAATATTATTCGACGGTAGAGACATAGAATGGTATGTGAGAATTGAACAATTAATTTGTATCGTTCTGATATACACAATGTTTCAAAGAGTTTGAAGAACTGGTCTCTTTTCATAGGTTTCCATACAAAGCTGTTTTTAATTGTTTATTGAAAATCTTAAGAAAGAAAAACGGAAATGAATGAACGAACGAACGAACGAACGAACGAAAAAAAAAAGTTAAATAAAGAAAAAAAGAAAGAAACATCAACTTAGATCGTTTGATCATAAATCTCAAAAATAGAATAAAAAAATAAAATAAAATAAAAGAACATGAGTAGGAGAAAAAAGAACGATTAAGTGCAAAGAAAAATTCTGATCTTACACCAACTGGCCATAGCTCTGACTTATTAAGCAACACGTGTTATATATAAATACTATATAAATAATATTAAAAAAGAGAACTGAAGTGTCATGCAACAAGGATATATAAGCATTATAAGAAAAACCGTGTGTATACATAGGAATTCGTGGAGAAGTACCAACGAGTAGTATGTCGAGACACCAGGAAATAACACGACATATTAATTAATTTCTCATATTTATCGACTATCCAAGATTTAAACACAGCGTACCAAATTACGTACTAGCTTCTATCGGTTTAAATAATGGTACCTAATCTTACTCAGATATGTACATATACAACTGCTTTTTATATGTGATAAAAAAAAATTTATTATATTCCTATTATACATTGAAGGTTAGAAACGCTATTGTAAATCCTGGTTTTTGTACACAGACTGTATGCTAAGTTCTTTTTTGTTAATGAAAATGTAGTCTATAATTATTTAATATTTAATTGTATTACTAAATAAGCGTAACACATCTCTTGTATCATATATAGTTGATTTTTCGAATTGTGTCAGATAGGTGGTTGAACTGAAAATTTTTGTGTCACCGATACACGATTGTATCACCTTTCTTATTGTACGGTACTGTGTAAGAGTATGAGACGGATACGGAAATTGTATAAGAGAAACAAGCACACACGTATATATATATATACACACACACACACAAAACACACTTCTATATACACTTTTACACACACGCACATATATACATGCGGCATACTTACACACATTAAAAACTCATACAACACGATTGAGGTCGGTAATAATGAATTATTGTGAACAAACAAATAAGCAAACAAAGAAAACAAACAAAATATATCTTTCCATCAAACGATATACATATAACACACACAGATACAGATAATACACATATACGCGGACAAATTGTTGTGCCGAACGCGTCTAGTTATCGCGATGAAAAATCGACTCGATCGTTTAACGATCAAGACAGATTATATTAAAAATGTCCCTTTTTTATTAAAAAATAAGAAAAAAAAAATGAAAATGAAATATGAAATGAAATGGAATGAAATGAAACAAAATGAAATAAGAAGAAGAAAAAGAAGAAACATTCACGTACGAAAGATTATTGAAACAGATTTTACGAACCTTTATAACATTATAGTTAATAATTCGTAACGAGTCGAAATAACCGATACGACAATTTTCTTCGAATACAAAAATCGAATAGGCGTGTCATCAAAATTTTTGAATCAAAGGCAAATGCGTATGGATGAATGTTTTTCTTGCTGAAGAATAAATCGGAAATAATGGATTACTTGAGTGTAAAGAAAAAAAAAAAAAAAGAGAAAACAAAAAGGGTAGCGATAAATAGTTCTCTTTCTCGGTCATTCTACTCAAGTTGTTTTTTTTTATACTTGTCGAATGTAAATCTCTCACTCCTCTATCACTCTCTCTTTCTCTCTCTTTCTCTCTCTCTTTTTCACTCTTCATCGACGTTCTTTTAATTCTAGTTCTATATAAAGCACGAATTATTATTATTATTATTATTATTATTATTATTATTATTATTATTAATATTATTATTATTATTATTATTATTATTATTATTATTATTATTATTATTATTATTATTATTACTATTATTATTATTATTAACTCGTTAACTCGGTTGACCCTCTAGTCAGTAAATTTAAATAAAAATGGATGGCGGTTAAATTACCAGATCGACTTCATTTACTAGCGTAAATTCATTACACGTGCGAACGTTTAACTTTTTTCTTTTTTTTTTATCTAATTATTTTTTTTCTATTTCTTTTTTTTTTTGTTTTTTAAGATCAACCATCGTTAAATGATTTTTCGAACAACGTTTCTTTCTTTTACTACTTTTTCGTTGTATCATCGTCGTCCTCGTTGTCGTCGTCGTCGTCGTCGTTGTCCTCGTCGTCATCGTCGTCGTCGTTGCCGTCGTCGCCGTCGTCGTCGTTGTTATCGTCGTCGTCATCGTAGTCATCATCGTCGTCGTCATCTTTGTCTTTTTTTCATCGCCATTTTGTTATCATATTCGCGATTATATATATGCGACCTACATACATACCTTTCGATGACCTCATTTCTCATTTGCCTTTGAAATGTCGAAACTCGTAAAACCATTTGCAGCGAGATAAAGAGGATGTTTAAACTACCTCGTATCAGTATGCGGTCAATGTATTTACGTTTATCTGTACATTGCTCCTCTGTTTTTTCTCCATTCCCATCTCGAAAACTATACCCCTACTCTTTTTTCAATTTCTCGTTTGATCATTTTTAAACGCGTTCGAGCATCTTCTACTTCGCATTCAAGGGAAGAGATTCTAAATGAAAATGTTCTATCCAAGTAATGTGTGATTCTTTCGTAAATTATTATTATTATTATTATTTTGTTCTTCTTTTTCTTTTTTTCAGACGATTTCATCTCGCAAAAATTTTTAACAATTTGAATTATAAATAATTCATCATTTATTTAAGAAATTTATATATAAATGTCCGAAAATTTTTTTTCCAAACTTTCCTGGTATTATGATCTATTTAATGAAACCTGAAATGAATTTGTTCATGTGAATTGAGTGAAACTTCGATACATGGATATTACTCATTCAAAGAGGTGTCTATATTAATATTATTTGATCGATAAGAAAAGTGAAGTGTTTTGTTATTACAATTCGTAAGAAGATGTGCGAAAAATAAAGCATTTCATTTTTGATTCTTGTTAAATTGAATATATATCGATCGAGCCAGAGAGGATGATAAGAAACTATGTATAAAATCGTATGTAATATTATAATGCGAATTTCCTTCTTACGTATAAAAGGAATATAACTACGAGTGCAAGAGAGAATTCGATTTGTACGTATGTGTGTCTTTTTGTCGATAATGTATCGAATCGAATATAACGATGGAAGAATTGTAATTTCATTGAATTATCATTTTAATATAATTAAAAATTCTCATCGACGGATCATATATACATATATATATATATATATATATATATATATATATATATATATATATATTTGTTTCTTTTTTTTCGTTTTCAGAATAAAAAGGAAAGACAAAAATAAAATAAGTTATAAGGGAACTTCTATAATATATAATTACAATTTGCACATCGTTTAACTCGATTTAATCGAACGAGTCTATGTGTTGTTATGCATTTTTACATTGAGAACTTGTTATTTTTTCATATTCGGTTCCCAAACTTTCACGATACGAACGATTGTTTGAATTTATAAAAGGAAAATTATTTATTCGTTCAAAGGATAATATTACAATAAAAAAGAATTTCTTTTTTCTTTTTTTTTTTTGTAATGGGCTCACTCGACCTTTAGTTTGGGAACTATGAATTTCTTTATTTTATTTTATTTTATTTTTTTTTTTATTATTATCCGAATATTAATACAAAAAAAAAATATATATATACATAGATATATAGTTTGATATCTTGCGGAGAAGGACTATGGATATGAATGAATTGTTTATGATAATTGTATGTGACGCCTCGAGACGATTATTACATTAACGATATAATAATATCGAATCTTAAAGAATTAATCGAATGATGTACAGCCCGAAACAGTTTTTATTCCGAATTTCTAATTGTTCTGGTTCAAGCATATTTCTAACATATTTCTAATAACTTTCTTTTTCACGATATAATCGATATTTCTCTTTTAATTGTTTCCAACTTCAATTTAAAAAAAAAAAACAGAACAGAAGAAAGACCTTTTCCCGATCGATTAAGAAAATCGTCATTATGAAAAATAGAAATTGACGTTAATAATCGCAATAATAATTGTAACACAATCGTCTTCCTCCTTTTCTCTTTGTTTTTCTCTTATTTTCGTATTAATCTATTTAAGAAGAAAGAAAAAATAGAAAACATAAGATAATTTTCGTTGGATTTGAAGATATTCGGAAATTGGGTTCGAAGTTCAATACGTCGAAAACGATTTTCTTTTTTTTTACATTCCTTATTTTTCCTATTTGATATTGTTGTTGTTTTTCGTTGTTGTTATTATTATTATTGTTTTTTTAATAATCAAGCCTAGTCTAACATTTTCTGATTTGGTTGAACTTGAATTCTTTGGAATTTCGTTTCTTTTTCTTTTTTTCTTTTTTCATTAACAGAAATAAAAAAAGAGACTCGTGAGTTTAAACTCGCAAAGGAAAAAGTATGATCACGCATCAAATCACATATTGGCAATTTTATAACATCGATTTCAAAATATTTTATAAATATCAACGCATACATTTTTTTTTTTTTTTTTTGAGAAAATGAAACGGTCGAGTCGTTCGAGTTCTGTAAATTTTTTGTTGCTACTAATCTCATTGTATGAATTCTTTGATAACAATATTATTATTTATTTATAATGATTTGAAATAATCATCGTAATTACAGTGACCGAGAAAAATATTGGTACAGTTTTATTGTTATTATAATTTTATTGTTGCAGTAAATAATTAAACAAATATCGAGTAATAATTTTTTTCTTTCGAGGTAAATTTAACGAAAAATAAAAAATAATAAAAAAGAAAAGAAAAAGACTGTGCCAATACTCTTTCTATATTTATTATATAATAAACAAAATATTTCAAATTATTACAAAGCTTAGTCGAAAAATCTAACGTCGAATTACCACTATTCTATGATCTTCCCAATAAAACTAAACAAATAATTTTAATTGATGTTTCGTACGAAAAGAAAATGATATATGCCCGGTATCGTAAGAAACTAAACATCTTTTTTAGCAAATTTTAGAGGAAAATAAGGTAATAACTTACGTACAATTGTTTTGATAAAAGAAAAAAAAAATTAACAAATAAAAAGGATCAGAAGAAGAGAATCAATTTGGACGCGAGCGATGAATGATATTATATTTGATTAGAAAATTTTGATAACGCACTAATATCGTCATTAATTATGTAAAAGGTTCTAAGAGAAAACTAACAAATAATTTTATTGTTTTTAGGGTTCATGATTGTGCGAGTCATGTTTATTTGTTAGCATATAAATTAATCATACTTTCTCTAACGTTGTGCTCTCAATGATATTAAAATAGTTGTACATATAAGATACAAAATTAATTACATAATTGTAGTAGTTTATACTCTATTGTTATTATTGGATATACGTGTGTGTATATGTGTGCGTGTACGCGCGCGCGTGCGTGTATATATAATATATATAGGAAGATATACTACACGAAGCCCCTTTCTGTGAATCTTCGACATGAAATAACAGTGAAATCTCTTATCTTACTTTTTTCTTTTTCTTTTTTCTTTTCTTTTTTTCTATATCGGTCGAATACGACTAATACGAAAATGAATGATTGCAGGAGAGATTAGAATCGTAATCAAGGGACCAAGACACAAGGAAGTGCTCGAGGTACGAGAATACGATTACGGTTTATGCTGCCTTTCTACGCGGATATATTTATAAACAAATATTATCTTAGCCCGTTTCTTTTTTCTTTTTCTTATATCCATTTTCTTTTATTATTATATTATTTCACGTAAAAATGAAGACAATATTATTGTCCCGAGTAATTAATTGATATCGATCGAAAGTCGAAGAAACTTTGATAAGTGTGTTATGCGATTAGAAGAAAAAGAAAGAAAAAGAAAAAAAAAATATATATATACCAAACGGGCTCTGTATAATATTTTTTATTAACTCTGAATCCAAAATGTTTGAAATACTTTTTAGTATTTACTAATATTTACAAAGAAGACGAATTTTTAACTTCCTTCATTCGAGAATCAACGATATATTATAAAAATGAGATGACGAGAGAAATGACATACATACTTGCTATATAAACTTGAGAAACAATCTCGATTGCGAATGAAGTTATGTAAATAAAATAAAAATGGCCGAAAGTGAAGCTTTTTGAGAGCGCGCAATTCGATTTCGTATTTTCTTCGAACGATACGATTTCGAAATTAGAAAATCACATATATGCGGAGTGTTTCATTTTAAACAATGCAACCAAATATCATCAATCGTATTGTTTCTATAAAGAAATTGTTAAAAATAAAAGTTGTTAGGTTTTGAGGAAGAAATTTGAAAATATTTATTACAATAGCTATTATATAGAGGCTATTGTTGTCAAAGTCACAATAATTGTTCTCCATAATTTTTTTATCTTAACGACAAGCGCGCTTTATGAAATAGCTACAATAAATATAACATTTTCTGTTCAAAACTTAGCTACTTTCGTTTGAAACATTAGATTAATAAAGTCAACAGGATCGGAGATATTTGATCATATTGTTTAAAATTTAAACACTTTGTATACGATCACTTGGACGATACTCAAAATTGACCAACTGTTAAGCGTCTGTAAGCGTTGTTATTCATTCCTTGATCGAAGGATCGAGATACAAAAAAAAACAAAAACGATGCAACGCGAAGATGATTCTAATACACGATTTTATTAATATTCGTTCGAATAGAAAGAAGATAATTATTTAAGCTCTTATTTCGAACGAAGCATTTACGAAAACATTTTATCGAAGCAAATTATACATAATTAATAATAAAAGTGAAAGAAAGAAAGAGAAAGAGAGAGAAGAAAAGAATCTTGATATCGATTAAATCATTTTCAAAAGAAAAAAAATGGCGCATTTTTTGTACGAAATTAAATCTTGATTCCTCTTTCTTCGTCTTGTTTCTCGTTCGATGCAAGATTTACATTCGTATAAATGATATTTACGTAGGATATAGAATGATGAAAAAAAAGAAAGAGAGAAAGAAAGAAAAGAAAAAATAGAGAAAAATGATAAAGTCGGTCGATGTAAGTACGTACAATATACATACGCCTCGCTTTAGATCGATAGATTGATTGATAGATCGATCGATCGAGTTCAAATCTCGAACCCCGTCGTTTCTCTTCGGGTTGATTTGAAGCACCAAACGAGCAAATAAAACCGATTGATTTAATCAATAATCGAGAATGTATATTATCGAACTTAAGCGATCCTATTGAGCGGCGTAAAAACAAAGACACTAAATACCATACATGAAGTTTTATGTATAAAAAAAAAAAAAAAAAAAAAAAAAAGAAAAAAGAGTGAAGAAGAAACAAAAAAAAAGAAAAGAAAAGATAACGAAAGCAAAAGTAACGGTGCTTTTGATTTCGAATATCGCGATACGTTCGAGAATCGAAAAGGCTCCATCATCATCAACGAGTCTCTTGAATTTTTTTGTGTATTATTTTTAACGGAATGTAATAAAGTAATGTTTAAAAGGAATCGTCAATTATTTTCAAATTGTTATACTATCGTTATATTTATTTTTAAGATGGTGGATAATCATCGAAGGATTTAAGCGCACAGGTGATCATGGCAATCGTCTCGAGCCCCGTAATCCATGGGTCCCTTCTCCATAAAACGATATATCGATTTATGTTATACAGGTTTATGAGTCATTTAATATCTAATATGAGTCATCTATATATCTAAATATTACCGTTATTTATGATTTTATAGAAAAAAAAAATCATTCAGAAAAAGTGACACTCGAAGGGACACATCTGGACGATTGGAAGGATTTTTTTCTTAAGGTCATCTGTATTTATTTGAACGGAACTTTATATTTATATATGAATATTTTTTGTACAAATTGATTCTTCGTGCTATTTGGAATAAAAAAAGTATACGGGTACAATGCCGAAAAGTGATTAGTTAACGATATATTTTGTAAATATTATTATTCTGTAATAATGTAACAAAGCCATATCTTTGTTTTTGATTAAAGTTAGAAAAAAGTATTAGAGGAGAAAGATGAATGTTTCAAATTGGCCTGCATATTCACGATTATAATTTTTTTCTCAAGTACACGTGCGCATGCATTATTATTATTATTTTTCTTTTTTCTTTTTTTAAACAAATACGTATCATCGTACTCACGAAAAAATCTTAACTATTTGTTGAATTAGGAAGACCTAAATCATTTATTTAAATACGCTCTGATATCATTAGGCCAATACACAATTTCAATATCGCAGATAACGTACAAAAGTGAATCAATGATTACATTGCCATAAAACCAGTGTCTTTCTTTTGAGAAGGCAATTTATAATCCATCGAAAAGATGGGAAAAAGTAATAGAAAATAAAAACTTATAAAATATTTCGTAACATATTAATAGTTTCTTTTTCTTTTGTAAATGAAACTGAAAAATCATAAAAAGAATATCACCGAATTAATTCAGGCACTTGATAAATTTAATTTAATCTTTTATTTTATTAAATACCTATGTAAAGTTAAATAAATTTTTATTTCTATTATATATTTTTACTGGTATATATAATCATATTTGATCAGTGTATTTCTCACATCATCATTGAACAGTCGAAACAGAAAAATATATATTTTGTATAATTGATTTGCTTTAATAGGTTTCCATGAATTCGTAGGAGATCTTGGATATATCGAAGATCAAATCCGTCAGTGAGAGATGAATGTGAAGTTTGTTCTTCGAAAAAAAGATATAAAAAAAAAAGAAAAAGAAAAAGAAATAAAAAAATAATCGAATGAAAAGGCTCGGATGAATAAATCTTCTCTTCGAAAAAATTAAATAGAAAAAAAAAGGAGGTAATGATAAATGTAATGACAAGAAACGAAAAATTCTCTCTTCGAATAAATCTTCTTCAACTTGATGGTATATTACCAAGTATATAAACATCTTTATCAGTAACGTTATACATAGTTCACATTCGATGAATACGATGGATTATGTTAATAATTTTCGTTCTTGGTGTCAGTTATACGCCAGACGGCCAAGACGATCGATGCACTCTTTGATTCTCTTCTTCTTCTGAATCTAGTTGTTCCTTCTAAGCGAAAATTTTTCAACGATATAATATCATTTTATTCTCCACGATATTTTGATTTTCTCGCAGTAAGTTTTTTTTTCTATTTGATATTTTTAATAATAAAAAAAAAGAAAGACAAAAAAAGAAAAAAAAAAGAAAAAAAAGAAAAAATATTATTATAGAAAACAATGAAATAATTTTCTGCTTGTTACATAATAATTATCTTTTTTATCGTCTTATCTTATTTACGTCTAAAGAAGAAAAATGTAATCTCATAAATACTTTAAGCAATTTTGTATTGTATGTGTATGTGTTATTATTGATAATACAAATGCGTTCAATTGAATTGGAAATAAAAAAAAATATATTTGCCCTGATAAGAGAGAGAGAGAGAGAGAGAGAGAGAGAGAGAGAGAGAGAGAGAGAGAGAGAGAGAGAGAGAGAGAGAGATTCGTTACAATTATCTTCGACGAAGTTGAGGGTCATGAAACGTGTAAATTACGAAATTTCTAAATAATTTTATTATAAAATATTTATTTTCAATTCAAATTTCTTTTGCTTTTTCATTTTTGTAGTTGTATGTTTTTTCTTTTTCCTTTTTTTATTATTTTTATTTTTAAAGGAAAATGTTGAACTTGGTATGCTTGGAAGATTATGAAAAATATGCGATAAACAATTTGACGCCAATCGTAAGAGATTATTATAAAAGCGGAGCCGGTGAAGAATCTAGTTTACGATGGAATAGAGAAGCTTTTAAGAGGTACAAAGATCGTATTATTTATACGCCTGATAATAATATTGTCTTATAACAGAGATATTATTGTCGATGATATTATTATCGACAACTGGGAGCTTGTTTAAAAATGATTATTATGAAATTATGATAAGTTAGCATTGATAACATTCATATGATACGTAATCCATTTTACTTATTTGAAAAATTTTTATCAAATTTATATTTTGTAAGAGGGAAAAAAACAACAAAACAAAACAATATTAAATTTGAATTTTTATTACATATAAAATTCAAATGAATTGATTAAATTTATTTCGTTCATGTTTCGTGGATATTTCGAAAAAAGAACAAATTTTATAAATATTTTATAAACAAAATAAAACAAAAAAGAGAAAATAACAAAATTCAAATTTTTATATTAATACATAAAAAATTCGAATGAATTAATTATATGAATTATGTGTTATTATTTAGGTATCGAATAAAACCTAGATTTCTTCGAGATGTTTCAAAAAGAGACATAAGCACGACGATATTAGGTGAAAAGATTTCTATGCCAGTGGGAGTAGCACCATCTGCAATGCAACGCATGGCACACCCCGATGGTGAATGTGCTAATGTTAAAGGTAAGTTGAAATTTGATATTAATAATCGTTTGAGGAAAAGAAAAATAGTCCTAGACATTTATTAAACCATATAAATGTTTTAGAAAAATAGTAATAATATTCGAATGTTACCAGACTTTTATTATCATAATCTTCATCATAATCGTCATAATCACAGTCACTTAATAATTATTACGCTTTTGAGAAATGTACGCATATTTATGGATGCTGTGTGTGTGTGTGTGTATGTATGATGTGTGGGCGCGCGCGCGCGCGTGTGTGTATGTATATTTAGTTATACTAATCGTTTAAAGTGGATTATTCAATTAAAATTATTTTTTCAATTTGATTTAATTTTTCGTTATGATTATTGCTTCTATTTTCATTCTGTTAAATATAAATAATTCCTTGTTTTATTAGTCAATGATTCTATGATTTTTATTCGTCTACTGTCTTATTTTTTATAAATAGTAGAAATATATCTTCTTTTCGAATCTATCTTAATCATTTATTTGAATTAGATTTATTAGTTTTATATATATATATATATATATATATATATATTATAAATTTAAATTATAATTTAATATATATTTAAATAAATTTATAAATATATGTATGTATGAGATAAATATTTATTTCATATATATATATATATTATAAAAATATTTAAATATATATATTTGTTATTATTATTAAATGTGTGTGAATATATATATATATATATATATATATATATATATATATATATATATGTATATATATCACTATATTTTTATTCAGATATCTTTAAAATTTTTTAAAGTAATATCTCCTAATCTATTAATTTTATAAATTCTTTTTGAAATCTTATCAACGGATATCTTTTGAATATTTGAGAGCTAAAAAACGTTGACTTCTTTTTCTGTTTGAATAAATCTTATCTATGATATTATTATGATACATACGTTAAAATATTCAATAAATTCTTTCGATGAATAATTTGATATTTTCTCGGCACAAATGTGATAGAAATTTTTATTATAGCACCCTCTATATTTCTAACTAAAGTTATAGAATGCTCATTTAGAAATATATAAAATATGATATCATTATTAGCACCTCGTCTTTTCTTCTAATAATTTATAAAAGGGCAAATCTCTTCCTATGGCAACCATATCGTAATATAATCTACTTAACATTATATCGTTCAGTCGAATAACAAATCTGTTGATGTTTCTAATTTATTTTTTTACATGGTGTTATTAAATGCAGCCGTTAGAATTAAGGCACACAGCAAATAGTACGCTCCTATGAATAATGTTAATCGATCGTAATAGAACGAGATGAAAATAAAATATTTAAAAAGAAATTTCTTTTTTATATGTATTAGATATAAAACCGTATTTCTCTCATATAGAGCGCAAATCTTCATTTCCATATCTACAAACTTTCTTTCAATCGACTAAAGTACAATAATTGAATCTCAACGTAGAATGACTAGTTGGAAACAGCAGGATCTGCCAATATTTACATTCAATCGAAATTGCAAGGCTTAAGAGTGTAACTCAATGTAATATAAAATTATGGCAATACAAAGGAAGAAATTTATTTGAGCTTTGGTCCCACGTTCTCCCAATTATTTATAGCTTTCATATTGACATTTTCTATTCTCCATTTTTGAGTAGGAGATGATTGATCACATACAGTCACGTAAACCTTTTTACTACCTGGATCAGTATCCAAACATCTTGGTACATAACCATGCATCAACCATTGTTTTTCTACGTCGTATCGCCATAACTGATTACCCTGTTTTCCATGACAAGGATATAAACTGACTGGGGCTTTGATATCTGATCTAGATACGTCTAAACAATCTGTGCGATCTTTTGGTCTAATGTCTTTGTGCCATGTCAATTTAAACTCTTGTTCTCCTGATAATACAGGATTATCTTTTTTACAAGTATCTACCTTTATAATCTCATCTTTTTTCATTTTCTTAGCATCAAGACATAATTCTGGTGCTCCCATATTTCTGATTTCTCCTGAAGCGAAGTCATCAGGCTCTATCGGTGGATATACTTCTACAAGATCAAAGGCTATATTTTCCATAAACCACTTGAACGGTTTACAATGTAATTTCTTTCGAAGCTTTCTCTGTTCCGTTAAATTTCCCGGATCTAATGATCGTAAATGAGGTCGTCTACGGTAAATATATTCTGCGTATTCATCCATCCATACTTCTGCTACTCTCTTGTAATTTTTTCCTAAAAAGTCTCCACGACCAGGATTAGGAAAGGGTGGAAATTTCCTATAAATATGGCCCACTCTTGAACAAGGAGCATCATACATTTGACCACCGCATTGCCATATTTTAAATGACAATTCATATTGTTCTCCACCCCATATATCTAAACCAGAATCATAACCACCCAATTCCCAGAAAAATTTTGCATTTATAGCAAACAGACCGCCGGCCATGACCGGGCTCTTAAATGGCTCAGCAGGTTGTTTTAGATCTTCTGGAAGTAGTGGTAAACGTTTGTAATACAATTCCCAATCGAAGGCACCTCTAGCACCTTCATCTTGGGCCCTGTATTCAAATGTTTCATATGCTATTACGTCGATAAAGGGGCAGACACAAGTTTTATAATCTTGAGCAATTGGTTCTAAAAGCGGTGGTAGCCAGTTCACATTGGTTTCACTGTGCGAATCTAGGAAGACGAGAATTTTAGATACTGCTTTTTTTGCGCCAGCTAATCGGCCTCTTATTAATCCTGATCGTTTTGGTAATCGTATTATCTTTACCTTTGGCATATGTTTCTTTACGTAATCATCCAACTTGTTTTTTAATTCTACCTTTGTGCTGGCATCATCGACTAGTATAATCTCATAGAGAAGTGAAGGTGGAGAACGGTTAATAACGCTCCAGCATGTACGCATTAAAGTACTAAAGTGTTCATTGTGAAAAGAGATTACCACAGAGACAGGATCAAGTGTCCTCAAATATTTCTTTTTTTTACATTCAGAATGTCTAATATCTGGAATTGAGCGATTCAAAGAAATTTCATCGCTTAAAGCGGCATTGAAACCATTGGTTTTATATAATTTTTCCTTCAGCGCATCAAGAGAAGGGGATAAAAACGCTGGCTTTCCTTGCTCTCCTGTCCCACTTCTTTTTGCATCTTCTTTTATCTGTTTATAATTGTGCCAATCGATTTTTTCATCCACATCCTGTACAAAAAAGAAAATTATATGTCATGTAAAATATATTTATCTTTATTGCTACTGAAATATTACATGCTATTCCTATGAAATATTATACCTACAATGTACAGATAATGTCATTGATAAGTGATATGACCTATTTGATACATTGCATATTTACCCAGATGTTATGTATCATATATATGCAAACATTTGTTAGAATGATAAGTCTAAGAAGAAATAGACATAGTTAACATATTAAAAATATGTAAGCACAATGAATTCTCAACAAGTACCTAAACTGTCAATAGAATTAAAAAGAAAAGAAAGAAGAAAGAAACAAATTTATTTTAAAGATATTCATAAATATAAAGGTCATATTTGGAAGGACAATCGTTTCGAAAGAGATTCGCTTTCAATGAAATCGATAGAAAATACACGTGACACGGGTCCACGATTGTTAAATACGACTTTGCACGTGAAAGTCAAACTAACGTGGAATGTCACGCAACCTGTTTGACTCGCTTAAATGGTCGCGCGCAGGATGAATGGGTCTTTGACCTTCCTCTCGGTAGACAGCTTCGAAACTAACAGAGAAAGTAGAAAGAAAAGAGGACGAGAGAGAAAGAGAAAGAGAGAGAGAAAGTAGGTAAAGCTTACCTGTTTATTAAAATTTTGAGTCAAATCCATTGGAAGCTTTCCTCCATTTTCTATCAATGCAAATGAAACTTGTGGGCTTGTTGATTCACGACTATGTGGTCGTCTAATATATCGAAAGATAATTACAGTGAGGAAAACGGTAAATACTGCCAAAAAGAAGAACTTAACGAGACTTATCACATTTCGTCTCATCATTTCGAACGATCCTCTGTCATATCTAATACGTAGTTTATTAACCTCACTTAATACTACTTATCAAGAATATCTCTCATCTATCGTTCCTATAAAGAAAAATATATTTATCGGCGTACATCGCGCGAAAAATAATAGACCGAACGTTACGCGCCGAATAAACCGGCAACAGTAATAACATTGACTTCGCTAGTTAAAACGCGAGTAGAGGGGATATGATAAAGGTGAGTGTATAGAGGTCGATTATACGCATGCGTATATTGTATTACCGTTGATTGATCGCCACGACGCTAGAGTACGCTGAGTTTGAATTACATTTCGGACGTATTGACCTGTTGGCGATCGAAAATCGATTTTTCTATTCGAAATTTTGTATTCGAGGTTAGGTAACTCTTTTCTTTTCTTTTCTTTTCTTTTCTTTTCTTTTCTTTTCTTTTCTTTTCTTTTTCTTTTTCTTTTTCTTTTTTTTTTCTTTTTCTTTTTCTTTTTCGAATTAAAACGTATATTACTTAAATGTATATATTATTACATTTATTATACATAGAAAAATAATATATTTTTTAACTATTATGCAAAGTTTATATATTAATTATTATATATTTATATTATATAAAGATAATTCATGATTTATTTTTAACAAAGTGTTAAAACGCGATATCAGAAAATTTGTATTATAGATTTATTTATTTATTTATTTATTTATTTATTTATAGCTGCCGAAGCAGCGGGAACGATATTTATACTCTCGACTATATCAACCAGCAGTATCGAAGAAGTCGCGAAGGTAGCACCGAAATGTATAAAATGGTTTCAACTTTACGTTTACATCGATCGAAACATTACATTGAATTTAATAAGGCGAGCCGAGAAAGCTGGCTTCAAAGCACTCGTTCTTACAATAGACGCGCCAATTTTTGGTGACAGACGAGCCGATTTGAGAAACAAATTTTCACTTCCTAAACATTTGAGGTACATATAAATATATTCTTCTATTTTTTCTTCTCTCTCTCTCTCTCTCCTCCTCCTCCTCCTCCTCCTCCTCCTCCTCCTCCTCCTCCTCCTCCTCCTCCTCCTCCTCCTCCTCCTCCTCCTCCTCCTCCTCCTCCTCCTCCTCTCTCTCCCTCTCTCTTTCTCTCTCGAATTTGTTAGACATTAGATATAATTTATACTTTTTTTAGATTAGCTAATTTTGAAGAAGCTTTGTTGAATAAAATGACCACATCTAAAACGGGATCAGGTTTAAACGAGTACGTTAATAAAATGTTCGACCAATCACTTTCTTGGAAAGATATTACATGGCTCAAAAGGTACGTAAATTATTTATCTAAATTTTCAATTCTTTTCTTTCTTTTTATGATACCTTAAGGTATCTTATTAAAAATCATTGCAGCTTTCGATTATTTAATTATTGACAAGATAATTAATTTATTAAAAATTCTATTCTTTGAAAAGAAAATTTTAAAGAATTTTTCTTAGGAAGAAATTTTTTTCTTTAGCATTACGAAACTGCCGATCATATTGAAAGGTATTTTAACTGCCGAAGATGCAATTTTAAGCGTGAAATATGGAGCCGCTGCCATTATAGTTTCTAATCATGGTGCACGTCAAGTTGATGGTGTTCCTGCCACGGTTTGCATTAAATATTATTTACGTTAACAAAATATATTTTTACATGTTATTTATTTTAACAAAATACAATTTATCGGTATAATATATAGGGTGCTTCATTTAAAACGATATAGTTAAATATCTACGATTCCATTGGTTTTATAAACAAATGTTTCAAATAAAATTTATTATTGTATTTAATTGCAATATTGTTCTTTATGATTGTCGAAATGCATCGCGTTTCAAATGATCATAACTTTAATAATACATGAATCCAAAATAAATAAACAAATAGATAAATAAATAAATAAACAAAACAAGACGAAAAAGAAATTAATTAATGAATTCATCGGTTATCAGATGTTTACAGCAAATTTAATCACATTTTTGCGATTACACAGTTTGTTGAAGTTTCAAGGCGCCATAATTCGACGAAATATTGATGAAAAAGTAGGTGCTGATATTATCTACAACTTTTGTTGTATTTAAAATATCGATTTCTATTAATAAAAAAAATTATTATGACATTCATATCTTGACAATAGGGCTCTCTAAGAAATAATGCTACAATAAATATTACATTTCTCTCTTGAGATTTACCAACTTCTATTTGAAACATTTATTTATAAAATCAATAAGATCGGAAATATTTGATCATACCATTTAAAATGAGACACATTGTGTGTGTGTGTGTGTGTGTGTATGTGTGTAATACATATATATATATATAATATGAAAAAAAAGACAAAAAAATTCGATAAATCTCAAATACGAAAATTAAGAAATTTTGGAATGTAAGTAATTACTTTTAATTACATATCTTTTGTTTTTTTATAGATCGAAGTCTTACCAGAGATAGTGAATGCAGTAAAGGATAAAATAGAAATTTATATGGATGGAGGAATTAGACAAGGCATTGACGTTTTTAAAGCTCTTTCTTTAGGCGCTAACATGGTAAATAAAAAACTTTCGATGCGATAAAACAAACATATTTATATTATAAAATTGTATCATGATTACTTTAAAACGATAAGAGATTATATAATATTTTTCATAAAGATTATTAATATTATATAATCTATATATAATATATATATATATATATATATATATATATATATATAATGATATATATAGATAATGATATATAATAATTATTAAATAAAATAATTATTTTTCATTAATATTTATAGGCTGAAGCAAAGAATTTTATATAGAAGTAAATTATAAATATGACAAGTTTACAAATATTATTTTTAATCAATTACAGGTATTTATAGGTAGACCGATGTTATGGGGTTTATGTTATGCTGGAAAAAAAGGTGCATTAAATATTCTTGAAATGATGAAAAAAGAAATCGATCAAGTTTTCGCTTTGACAGGTAATCAATTAAATATTACGTTCTAATAATTCTTTAATATTTCATATATTGTCACTCTTTTTTTACAGGTTGTACGACCATAAAGGATGTCACCAGTGATATGGTCATTCACGAGTCACGTTACAGTCACTTGTGATATTGCCTTTCACACGATAAAATAATTTTACAATTTATTCAACGTTATGACAATACAATAATCGACAAAGCATACACGTTCGTTGTTTATCATCTTCGGTAAGTTAAAAAACAATAATAATAATAAAATTATTATATAACAATACAACGACATATATATACATATATATATACACATAGATATATACATATATATATATGTATATATATATATATATATATAAAATGAAAACAAAAAGAGGAACCAAAGAAACGAAGATGAACATTATTAAAATTGTAATTATAGTATAATTCGCGATATTCGTATGGTTGGCATTTTATCGAATATATATATATATATATATATATATATATTTATTTATTTATATATATATATATTTATTTATATATATATTTATATTTATTTATTTATTTATATATTTATTTTCATATATGTATATATGTATACACATGTATGCGTGCGTTCGCAATACAATCTTTCAATTTCGTGTGTACGTGTGCGTATTTGTATATATATACATATATATATATATACACAAACTCATACAGCTACACATACACACATGCGTGTACTTATATATGTTCGACGAAAAGTTATTCAATATTTTCCATCGAAACGGATCGTGCACGTTCGCATTATTAATGACATTTAACGGCACCGATCACCAAAGGATCGACATTTTTGAAAATCTAATCCGTAAAAATAAATAATTGTCTGTCTTTCTTTTTGTCCCCTTTTTTTATTTCCTTTTTTTTTTTTTTCTTTCTTTAACTTTCTTAATCATTCATAATGACCAATGGAAGTCGGTACCGTCGTCACAAAACGTCTTAAAATTTACAGCTTTTTTTTGCGAAGGTACAAGCTAAGCTGTTTTGTATTTTCTTTTCTTCATTTTTTTTTGTTTTTTATATTTTTTCATTTTCTTTTCTTTTCTTTTTTTTTCTCTTTGCATAATATTGTATTTGCTGGAATCTATCAACTCATTTTTTGCTTTGGTCTAAAATCAGCTTTTTAACTGTGTATACGCCTCGACACAATCAATATTATATATAATATGTATACGCAATATACACATGTTTACGATATATGTATGTATAATATATATATATTTTTTTTAACTATTATTATTATTATTGTTGCTGTTGTTGTTGTTGTTGTTTGTTGTTTGTTGTTTGTTGTTTGTTGTTATATGTTCGATATATGTATGTTCGATATATACACGCATACACACACTCGCCATTCTGTCTCTTTGAACATAGAAATGCATTCTGTTTTTGACGTCTGTTATATTCCTAGTTTCTTTTTTTATTCTTTCACTCGATTTTTTATGTTACTTTTTTCTATTCTTTCTATTATATTTTTAATAGATTTATTTATTTTTATATTACACGAACATATTCGAAAAGGACGCGCTCTCTTTCTTTCTCTCTCTGTCTCTCTCTCTTTCCTTTTTGAAATTCCCTTTATATACCCCTTGAAATTTTCAATTAAAATAACTTAGACAAATTTTGTGAAAATTGTTTTGGAGTTTCTAACGAAAAGTTAAGGTAGAATAAATTGCTTTGAAAGTCGCTTGTAATCGTTTACATTTGTTAGAGAAAAAAGAAAATATGCTGGCACGAAATCGGTTTTAATTTCTTTTTTCTGTGTTTTTTTTTGTTTTTGACAAAATTTTTCTTATTGCATTATTTATCTAACAAATATAATTGAAGAAAATCGTTAATTATAATTTAACAAGTTTATAATAATAATAATAATAATAATAATAATAATAATAATAATAATAATAATAATAATAATAATAATAATAATAATAATAATATTAATAATAATAATAATATTAATAATAATAATAATTCGTATTCTCATTCGATATATGTCGTCAATGTCAATTAATTCTCAGCTTATCTTTTCGATCGATAGAATAAAAAATGGAAAAGAAAGAAAAATAATTATATATATAATTTATATATATGAGATTCTATTCTGTACAGATTTCGCTTATATTAAACCAATTCATATATGAACTACGAAGAGCACGTCCAGTTGTCAGAAAATATGCTATGTAACATATTACTACATATATATTCGATACATATTGGATTAATCACAATATATTATGATAACGATAGACACACAGTGTTCGATGATTGATTGATTATGTAGCGGTAGTTCCTGCGAGGATAATACATATGTATAATACACGTACAAAAAAGGAGGATACACATCAGGTAATTATTTATGTAAGTATCGAAGGAGGGTGAAAAAGTTACTAGTTAATAGTGAATTAATAAAGTGCATAGCGAATGTTTTTCTCGTATTTTTTCTTTTTACTTCTTCTTTTTCTTCATTTTTCTTTTTTATTATTATTATTTTTTTATCTAATTTTTTTTTATCTTTCTTTTTTTTCCTCCTCCTCAATATCTTGATATTTAAAGAGATCAGATATAGGTTGTGTTCCTAAGTGAGTTAGTACGTATCAATAGAAGTGTAAAATTTATTGGTCCAGATAATTATTGTGTGTATTTCAAAAAGGGGTGATCGCTTTTTGACCTATTATTTAATTCTTTTCATTTTACTTTCTCTCTCTCTCTCTCTCTCTCTCTCTCATTGTCTGTCTGTCTGTTCTCTTTTTGTTTATTTTTCTACGTGGGGATGCGTACGGAAAGTTTAGAAAGTTTTCAACAAAAATTAGATCGATCCTATACTTCAAATGTAAAGAATAAGATCAAATAAGATCAAAAAGAATAAGAGATCAAAATACGTTATTTATTTATTTATTTTTCTTTCTTTCTTTCTTTCTTTATTTTTCTTTATTTATTTATTTACTTTTCTTTATTTTAGGATCTCGATAAGAACCTAACATTGATACAGCGTAAGAAAAACAATGCGATTAGGTCGATCAATAAAGTTTTCTTTTCATTGAAAATATCAATTAATTATGTATGCATGGTAAATTTTATATATATATATATATATATATATATATATATATATATGCACACACAATATATAATTTAGCATAAATCAATTCCAAAAATTAGGGTAGTTCGATGTCTAAAAAACATTTAATTTATCGAACATTATGCCACGGCCAATTTATTGCTTATCTCAAAAGTATTTAATTAAAAAAATAAATGCATTTTTCTTGCCCCCTTTTTCTTTTTTTTTTTTTCATAATGTAGTCGATCTATTCTTGAAAAAATAGTAAGTTATATTTACGATCACTAATCAATAATAATAATAATAATAATAATTAATAATTATAATAATTATAATTATAATTACAATAATGATTATTATTATGATAATAATAATTGATAATTATAATAATTATTATTATTATAATAATAATAATAATAATAATAATAATAATAATAATAATAATAATAATAATAATAATAATAATAATAATAATAATAATAATAATAATAATAAATTGTACATCCAGATACGCGTTTATCTATACTTACATCGACGTTCTCGATCGCGCTTTCGATAGTATTCACATTAAGTATGTGTAATCGTGTAAAAGTGTATGTATGTAATTTAGAATATCGCTTTACAGCCTGCTCATGGGAGAAAATTAATTTTCATATTAATGTATCATATCCTTTGTCAAATTTGAGGACGTTTAGATTCTCGACAAAGTGACAAAAATCAATATAATTAATCGTCATTGTTATCTCTGTCGGTTTTATTTATTCATTTTTTTATTGAGAACAAATCATTCGTTTAGTTTTTAAATATATATAAAATTTGAGAGTTATCTATGTGCATTTATGGATACGCATAGATATTTTTAGATAATTTAATGTTCTAGAGTAAATATAAAAGATAAATAAATATAGTGGAGTTATTTGGAGTAATATAAAGAAATTACGAAAGAGAAAATTTAATAAAAAAGGGAATAATACCGGATATGGGAATGATAAGGAGAATTACAAATGTATCTGCGTATGTGTGTATATGTGCATCTATGTATGTGCGTCTATATCCAAAACGAAAAATTGGTCTTCGCATGTAATTATGTAAGTACGTGTATCATTGAAAAATGTTTAGTGTAATGTTACGGTTATTAATGTAAATTTTGTTTTCTTTCTCATTTAATCGTACGATAATTAATTACGATTCAGTGACGTAACGTAAGTTTTAAATTCACTTAAAGTTAATATCGTTAACTCTTGTTATTTTTATGGAATGAATATTTATTCATATGTATATATATCCTATTTCCATGATATCTCATTTAAATAAAAAATAATAATGATAATATTTGTAAGGAAGTAAATGAAGAATTTAAAGATTTCCATAAAAAAGAAGAGAAAACAAAAAAGAAAGAAATTCAAGTCGAATGATTATCTGTCACTCTTTCATATTTCTCGAAAATCTTTTCTCTTATTTTCAATTCGTAATTTCGAGAAAAGACGATCTTTTTCGCCAACGTTACGTCACTGTTCGCCTGACATACACAATGCACGCTTTTTTCTCTTTATATAGGTATATTTTTTTTTTCTTCCATTAAATATATTATTAACAACGACGACGATTATTACGTTTAGCTAAAACATCGAATTAACATTGAATCGTTTATGCGTTTTTCAATCCCTGCGATCAGTCTGAATCTAATTGACAATGTGTACAGAAAAGGGTCTTATATCTTCCGATGTATCTTATCGCCTTTCTTTCCTTCCTTCCCTTCGAATAATTATTTTTATCTTCTCACTTTATTTTTTTTGTTTTGTTTTGTTTGTTTTTTTCCTTTTTTTTTTCTTTTTTTTCTTTTTCCGTTTAAATATCTTATTTATCATTGGCTTAGCTCTCTAATACGTCTAATACTACTATGAGTATACCAAGGACATATAAGATTAGTATCAACGACGAGCGTATTTTTAATCATTAACAATTTAAACATACTTCTTATTTATTCTGACCTTAATTATCAAATCTAATTTCCAATAATGATATCAATCGTATTATCCAGGGACTGAGCATAGTTTCATTAGTAGTCGATCATTTATCTTCCCTTTATGTTATTAATCCGTATGTCCAAATGTCTATCGAATAAAAATATTAATTAAAATAGATATTAATTATAGTCTATTAATATGTGTTTCATGGAGATTAAGAAAATAAAGTTGATATTATTGTATATTCGATAGGATAAAAAAAAGAAAAGAAAAAAAATAGAAATAAATTAAAAAAAAAAAGAAGTAACAAAATTTTACAAAATATTACATCGTTATTATTTAAATACAACGTCGTATATATTAAATTTATTATTTATTATATACCATTAACGGTTTAATTGACGACCGCTAATAATAATTTATATCGAATTTATATCAATATAGAAATTAATATCAATTTGTCAGTCCCTGTTCTTCAACATATAGAACGATTCGTTTATATGTAAATAAAACGATGTAAATGGGTTTTATTTGTTTCTCCCTTTCTTTTTTCTATTTTTTCTTTTCTTTTCTTTTTTTTCTTGTTTTTTTCTTTTTTTCTCTTTTGCATGGGAAAAATCTCCCTCATCTTTTTGTTGAGGTGTGCAACTACGTTCAAGCGAAATTTTTTTTTATCGACGTACGAGAGAACGGCTTCTCCTTTTAATTTTGTACATCGATTGACACCAATCTTTTTTCGATATATTTTTTTTCTATCTTTTTCTCTTTTTCTTTTTTTTTTTTTTTTCTTTTTATCAAAAAATTCTACGCGATTGCCTGAAGAAATTGGTTGAAATAGTCATTTCAAAATAATAGTATTTTCTTGGTACACCTTTGAGAAGCTTAGGAACGAATAGAAGACGATTCTTTTTTGTTTTTGTTTTTTTTCTTTTTTTAAATGTTAATTCTCGAGATAATCAACCCTTCTCGATACAATCAAGAATCCTCTCCTCTCCTCCTTCCCGTTTTTTTTTTTTTTTTTTTTTTTTTTATTAAAAAAGAAGCAGGTCTCCTAATTTATTTCATTTGATAGAAGGTTCTCCTTGCTCGTCGAATGATATGGTTGTATGTATGTACGTTTACATGTGTATATGTATATATATAAATATATGTATATATGTATATATATTTATATATATACATATAGATGTATATATGTAGGAGTACTTGTTTCATTTTTTAAGTTGTACATTTTTTAATCTAGTACTACGATATTTTGTAGAGGCAGTAGTACATTCTTTAGATAATTTTGCCATTCGTATACGGCATTTTCAAAATTTCAGTAGAGAATTAATAAAGCCTCTCGCAGAGAAGAAAGTAAAGCAGATTTCGGGCAGTCGAAACGATTACAATATGAATTTTTACAATAGACAATTATTTTGTTGTCGTTGGTTTTTTTTTTCTTATTTCTTATTTCCCTTCGAGTTGATATATTCGTTCATTTCACCATTATTTTCGCACACGTCATTTTCTTCTTTTTACCTTTTGTTTTATTCTTTTTATTTATTTATTTATTTATATATTTATTTATTTATTTATTTATTTATTTATTTATTTATTCATTTATTCATAATATCTATCGTTCTTATCATATCGTTTTGTTTGTTATCTTTTTATTTGTAATATTTTTTAAATAAGACAAAACAAAGAAAAGTACATAAAGAACAATTGAAAATTGTTCGAGAATTTTATTTGATGTAATAAAAAGAAGACGTACGAAGACGTCCAAAAGTAATTCAAAAAAGTAAAAAGAAAGGAAATATATAAATAATATATGTAAATAAATTTTTATTGTGTTAAATGTAAAATAATGTGACAAGCGCAAAAAAAGAAAGAAAGGAAAAAAATAAGATTTGTAATGCGATAATAATATTTGAAAAAAGAAAATAAAAAAACACGAATAAATTGCAAAAAGCGAAATTAGTACGATAAGGAATCATAAAAAAAAAAATATATATATATATATATAAATAAAAGAAATAAAAATAATAAAAGAGAAACGAAAGAGTAAACAAAAAAAAGAGCATTCCTTTTCTTCAGACACACTTCACTTTTTATTTTCTTACAACTTACAATCATTACGTGATTTTTATTTTTCATTTCAACATCGAGACTCGTGAATACGTACGTAAGTAAGTATGTATATATGTATGTATATTTGTATATATATGTACTTCTTTTATTTCTCTCTCCTAACCCCAATTCTTTTCTCTTCTTCAAAAAAAATTTCTTCATTTTTCTTCAAACCTGCCTATTTTATTACACTTAATTTATTATCTTTTATCGTCTCGAGTGTTTTTCTCAGTGTATGTAGATTAAATATATATATATATACACACACACACACACACATGCACGCACGCATGTACGCACACACACACACACACACACACACACACACACACACACACACACACACACACACACACACATATATATATATATATATATATTTATTTTTAATAGTTTTTTTTGTTCATCATCGATAAGAGAAAGCTGCTTTTTCAAGTCTGTGTTTCATTGAATTGATATACGCGCTTAAAAGTGTATCACCATCGAAGTGATTCGCGATTATATACGTGTTTGTTATTTATTTATTTATTTTTTTTTTTCTAAATCATTATCATAATATATAGCAGCTGCAACGTGTACGTGTACGTGTGTATACGTGTGTTTGTATATATCTCACCTATGTATGTTCCTTGTATGTATATGTATTTGTTTTTTTTTCATCTCCATTTACATGATATCACAATAGTATGCACGTATATACGTCTAGATACTAAATTAATATATATTCTAGGCAAAGTTTATCTCTCCCTCCCTCTCCTTATCTTTCTCTCTATCTCTATCTCTATCTCTCTCGCTCTTCCATATCTCGCATAATGTTGCTTCACGCTACTCTTGCGTATAACACTCGAAACTATACTATAATAATATAATAATAATAATAATAATAATAATAATAATAATAATAATAATAATAGTAATAATAATTATAATAAGCCGGTTTTGTGTTTCTTTAGCTATATAACACGATTAGTGAGGATAACGCTTTTGTGCTTTAGCTCCTTTTCTTTTTTTCTTTTGTTTATTTCATTATCCAACATTTTGCTTTTAACATCAAATTGCCATATTTTTATTTATTTATTTTTTTTTTTTTAGTTTCGTTCCGGTTAATATATACGCATGTATGTGTTTGTTTCAATGTGTTTTTTTTTTATTCTTTCTTTCTCTTTCTATATATATATATATATATATATATATATATATATATATATATATATATAAATACAGAAAGATTTTACTAAATATCGCGTGTGTCATCGCATAGTGCGTTTCGTAACTAGTGCACAGAGAAACCTATGATATTGATAATATCGTTCGAAATAGAGTTCACTTTCTCGTTTTTTTTTTTTTTATCCAGAGTTTCCGCCCCCCTTACACATTTTTTTATTTTTCTTTTATTCGTATATTCGGTTTGGATTACATTTACTTCCTGTTTTCTTTGTTTTAGTTTAGTTTAGTTAGTTTCGTATTTGGATTTTTTTTTGCTTATCTTTTTTCGTTTGTTTGTTTGTTTTTTTTCTTAATACATATACATATATTTTTCTTTTTAATCATACACACACTCTTGATCGATACGGCCGTTCAGTCTTACGAAGTTCGAACGTACATATGTATGTTAACTTTGAAAGATTTCTACGTTGCTCTTCGTCGGAAGTTAATAATATATATAATAAGTAGAGGCTAGGCTTGTGGCTAAAGTTGGGGGAGTTGAAAGGTTGAGGAGAAAGGAACACGTGAGGGATGGGTATCGAGGGAGATGTTGATGGAAGTATTTAAGGAAACAAAGGACCGCGAACTTTGAATAATTTAGTCATCATTTTTCTCTTCTCTCTCTCTTTCTCGCGCGCCTACAGCAGATTTTCCTTTTATACTTTTTCATTCTTTTCCTGTTTTTTTTTTCTCTTTTTTTCTTTCTTTTAAAATTTCTTTTTTGCTTTCGGTTCGGTTGTTTCTTTTTTTTTTCTTCTTGATCTTCCCCGACGCAACACGACAATATCACGCGCTTTTTTATTTTTATTTTATTTTATTTTTATTTTTATTTTTATTTTTATTTTTATTTTTTTTTTTTTTTTTTTTTTTTTTATAGAAAATACACTCGTAAGAATAAGAAGATGGAAAAAATCGTATAATCGTATATAGAAACACGACTCGATGCTTAGTTCTTTCCTCTTTCTCTTTCTTTTCCTCTCTCCCTTTCGTTCGTAATTTTTTTTTCTCTTTGTTCTTTTTAATAGCAAGTTTATAAACGGTTTTGGGTTTAACTATTATTATTATTATTTAGTTAGTTATAAGACTCGAAGAAACATTCCGATAGGTTCGTGTTTTAACACTGCCATCGAATTGGTTTTTTTTTCATAATTACTTTTTTTTACCCCTCTTTTTCTTTCCCCTTATTTTTCTTTTTTTTTTGTTTCCCTTTGTTTTCAATATATATAAAAAGATGAACATTTTCGTGGCATACGCATATTGGAGACATTAATCCGGAAAGATTATAATAGCTGCCCTTTAATTTTTTTTTCCTTTCTATTCTTTTCGTTTATTTGATTTCCGGGTTTTAACTTAAACGGTACGTCGTAACAGAATTGACCACTCTAACGTTGTTGTTGTTTATCTATATTTTTTTTTTTTTTTCATATTGATAGTCGCGCTTACTCTCACATTTTTTGATGCGAGTTCCGATTTTTAAAGTTCCTTCGTTTCGAAAATTCCCTCATTAAAAAAAAGGCATTAAATATTATCATTTTCTCGTAGAGGCTTTTCTCAAATTTTTACCAATCGTATTGTTTTACCACCTTCTCCCCTTTAATTCCTCAATCTCTATCTTCGGAACACAGTCTAGAAATGATAGTTCTTACTTTTTTTTCGCTCATTATTTTATTCCTTTGTTCGCGTGATATTGTTCCCTTTTTTCATTGATTTGCGACAAAAAATTCTCTTGCGAGACTCTACGAAGTAACGTCTCTATGAAAAACGAAGAAAGACAAAACAAGTACAATTTCAAACACAAAATCCATAGAATAATCGATAATTCAAAATCTATGTTATTTTATTTAACATTAAGATAATATCGACAAACGAAGAATTCACTTGTTTATATGTTCAAACGATAACAATGAGATTCCTTTTCTCCCAAAGATCAATAGATTGTTAAAAACAATATAGAACAGAATAAAACAAAACAAAGAACAACAACAGAAACAAGAAGAAAAGAAAACAAACAAAAGTGAAATATTCATCAACGTAATTGTCAAATATACAAAATGAAAACAAAGTAATATTTATAAAAATTCTCTATAGTCTTGAAATTTTTGTCGCAAACGAAACTCCGATTTGTTAGAAAGTTCCTCTCTCTCTCACTTTCTCTTTCTCTACTCTCTCTCTTTCTTTCTATTACAGGCTCTCGTATTACATTAGCACGTGTACCTTTTCTAACAATGATAGCTAAGGTTTCGACCAAGTCTAAGGTACATATATAGCAGCGATGCGATTATTTTGTAAACAATCGATATCGACAAAGACGTTCGCAAGATAGAAGAGACAGTAAGCTCGGATAGTCCTGAGGCGTTCTTATTATCATCGTGGTTTTGCGCGAAGAAGAGCATCGAACTGAGTAGATCTATATATATATATATATATATATATATATACACACACATATACACATACAGATATATATGCATTTATAATATTATATTAATTATAATCACTATATATATATGTATGTATGTATGTATGTATGTGTATATATCAATGATCATTTATCGGTATGGAAGTGTGAGGTCATTTGCACGAATTGATTGCGTGTATTTTTCAACGATATGCGACAGCGAACGCGCCGGTAAAATGTGTGTACAAAGTTTGCACAACCAGAGAAAGACAAAGAGAGCGAAGCGAGGCACAGGTAATAATATTTTGCGTGTTAAGTTTTTCTGTGTTTCTGTATAATCTCTATTTCAATTATTTTTTTCACTACATTATATAGTCTTGAATACACAAACACAGATTAACCATTTACTGACTCAATTCGAGTTCTTATATATTTGATATATTTTTTATTTTTATTTTTTTTTTATATACGTTACACAGCCTCACTCTCTCTCTCTCTCTCTCTCTCTCTCTCTCTCTCTCTCTCTCTCTCTCTCTCTCTCTCTCACACACACTTGTAATATATCGTTACTTATCAGATCCTAAATCTTAATCATCATCAATCATCATCATCATCATCATCATTTTTATCATTTTCAGATCATGATCAAGTTTATGCAAAACGTACATACGTGAGAATTTTCTATAACGCCATACGTGTACCGGTAGTTCCCGTTTTTATGAATAAATTTATTCCAATATTACTCTCTCTCTCTTTTTCTTACTCACTCTCTCGTTTTAATAAAGTGAGAACTGACATCTCTCAAACATACAATACAAGAAACATAGTGTCTTCTGTTTCTAACAATTCAATTTTTTTCATATTGAAAAATTGTATAATAATAATAATAAGTATAATAATAATAATAATAATAATAATAATAATAATAATAATAATAATAATAATAATAATAATAATAATAATAATAATAATAATAATAATTATAATAATAATAATAAGTATAATAATAATAATAATAGTAATAGTAATAATAATAATAATAATAATAATAATAATAATAATAATAATAATAATGATGTTAAAAATAAAAAATAGATTTCTTTTGGGTATAGGTTATATTATTTAAAAACGAAAAAAAAAAAAAAAAGAAAAAACAATTTTGTTTTTATAACAGAAAATTCATTTAACACAAGAATTCGTCAAGCGGGAACTACCTGTATATATATATATATGTATATGTTTCTCACAAATTGTGTGGTTTCTTTCTGTGTACCTGTGTGTCTTCGATTATATGCAATTTTTTTTTTATATATTTTTGTTTTGTTTCGTTTAGTTTCAGTTATTATTACGAGCTAACGCCTACGTAGCAGTATTCTTCTGCAATGTTACTTAGTGATAAAATTAATATAATAACATATGATGTATTTACATTAACTATCTACATTATCTACACATCAACAAACAGTTAGTTTTAGTTGTAGTGGTTTTTTCATTATCGTTTTATTATATTTTAATTTTATCGACGTTTGCTGCTCTTTTTCTTTCTATATATTTTCAAGGAAATATATATATATATATAATATATAATATATATATATACATCTCCTTCTTCTTTCGTATCATTCTTTCTTTATTCCTTCATATTTCTTTTTTGCCGTTTCATTTTTTTTTTAATCAGTATTATCATCCATCATCTTAATCATTCATCTAAATCATTCGCAATAAATCTATCACTCTTTCATTTCCGTTCACACGATTATAATATCGTCGCTTAATAATAGCGTCGTAATCCCTTCGAAAAAAGAAAAAAAAAGAAACGTCTCATAATTTCGCGACTAGTAAGCAAGTTTATCATTGTACAAAAATGCGATCGTCGTGTTTCTTCGACTTCTCTACTCAACTTTTTCAATTCACAATATGACGATCGTTCACAAGAGTGTAATAATAATAGTAATAGTAATAGTAATTGTAATAATAATAATAATAATATTAATAATAATAATAGTAATAATAGTAATAATAGAAAAAAAGTAGAAGAAAAAAAAATAACACTCATACACACAAAATGAAATAAATATGCCAACTTAGAAAAAAGGGGAAGAAAAACAGGACAATTAACGTAATAATATTAATAATCAATCATAATCATAATAATAATAGTAATAATATAATAATAGTAATAATATTAATAATAAAATAACCAATAGCTACATAGTCCGTGGAGTTAAGACTCTGGCGCTACGTTTCTGAGAATTCGTGAGCCTCTTTTCTTTTATAATTTTCTCTTTCAAAACCTCCATTTTCTTAATTCTCTACTACCATCACATATCATCGTCATTATTATTTGGCAGCTCTAAAATAAAATCTGTATCTCTTTCTCTTATTATTATTATTACAACGGATCTACAAGGATCCTTTGAATTTTCAAAGAAGACACGCGGATTTCTTAATCCATCGATCGAACTCAATATATTTATTATATTTCCTTTCTACTCTCTCTCTCTCTCTCTTTTTCTTATATACTTGTTTGTTAATTATTATTATTATTATTATTGGTTTGTTTCCTTTGTTAAATTACTCTCGACTATGTGTATTTGAGTTAACGACAATCAAAGATTATCAATATTTTAATCTCTTCGGGCAAAAGTATGGTCTCTTTGTTGTTATTGTTATTGTTGTTGTTGTTGTTTTGTTGGTATTGTTGTTTATTTTATTTTATATTGTTATTATTTTCCTTCAAAAAATTAATTCTTCATTTATTTATCGTGTCCTCTTCTTTATGATCTCTCCTTAGAGATTTGGATATCACTGGTGGAGAGAGGTAGTTAGATTCAGGTCAAATTAGGCTGCGGTGTGAGGGGCAAGGTAGCGGATGAATAATATGAGGCCGAATCCTATATAAACGCCCAACATTCCAGTGTTTTAACTACGAAGTCTTCATGTGGCGCCAATGGCTCATTCCCATACGTTCTACATGTTTGCGTCCTTCCTTGATAGAGATCACCGTCAAGCCAGAGGCCAAATTTACCACTACAAATAATATTCAATGTGAATTTGTTTATCCTTTTTCATTTATACTTTTTTCTTCTTTTACGTATCATAATATAAGTATTCGTATATAATACGAATATATAGATATATATATATATATATATATATATATATATATATATATAAATATTTATAAATACTTGTGTTATATGATATTTGTATAATATATATATAATATTAATTTAATTATATACATATATACATACAATTACATTTTAATTATATTATAATTTTTTTATCATAATTGTGACATTATAATATAATTATATATTATATTAATCATATGTATATCATATAATATATTATATATAAATATTTAAATTAAATTAACAATTATATAATATATAATAAATATAAGATAATATAGATATAAATTAATTATATTTGATAATGAGCTATAACCGAGCTATTAATTTTGCCCATTTTTTTGTACAATATTTTTCTGATTGAAGCTATATTGGCTCATATTGATTTTATAGATACAATAAATATAAATATAAATTAAATTCTCTCAGTTAATATATATATATATATATATATATATATATATATATATATATAAACACATAATATATATTTTATAATATATAATGTACATTTTTTTTTATTTAAGCATAAGAAAAACTTACTCTCCAGCACCTATGGCAAGGCTCTCATTGTTGCCTTTGATGAAGTAAAGATTATCACCGGTCCAATTGAAAGCTTGGAACCTTGGTGTGAACCTAAAGAGTAAGGACTCGCCGGTACCATAGAAGTGATCGCTCACGTGTAGAGCACACGAAGTCAATGCTCCGAACACCTGTAACATTAATTATTAACACCTGTTGAGTTTATGTATAATATATATATATATAAAATGTGAGAATAAAAAAAGATCTCAACTTTTGACAGTTGTAATATTAACTCTATCAAAAAGTTTAATATTGTGTTTATGTGCATATATCAATAACCGATCACCCTTTGTAAATTTTATTTATTTAGTACGTTTTATAATTCGAATTAATAAAAAAGTACAAACAAAAATATATAATTTGGATCAATTTTGCAATAATCACAATTACTGATGAGAAACTTAATTTGATTTTTTTGTAAATCTGATCAAATTTTTAATAAAATTTATAAATTAATAAATAATATAAAATTAATAAATAAATAAATAAATAAATAATAAAAAATAAAAATTAAATGACACTTACGTTACCCTCGGTGTCCTCGATAACGAGCAGAATTGGGCTCTCAATTTTGCCCATTTTTCTGTACATACTGTTCAAACTAAAGCCATGTTGGCTCGTACTGAATACCAACGTCCAAAAGTAGCCTTCCGCTCTCGCTGGTAAATGCCTGCATAAGTGCTCTCTGTGTTCGTCGCTGAGAATCTCCGTTGTACCAACAAGATCTGGTACAATTATGTCGTTGTCCAATGAAACTGCGCTATTTGCATATAGAGCTCTTCTAAGCTCCTCGCTCATAGACAACACCTATACGAAATTGAAAATAAATATCATATTGGATATCATCGCATAAATACGAGAATCTAAAAATATGAATGATTGATAAAGTACAATATGCTTTTATTATGGAAATTTGATAACACCAAGAATGATCAGAGTCATCTTTATCGAGTACATTATCGAATTTTTATTTATTTGTTTTTATTTACATTCATATGAAAATAATTAATGAGAATATCCCAAAAAATTTTTTTCACTCGATCAATTCTTGATTATACGATTATATTTTTATCTTATAATAATTGAATAAAATTTTTACGAATGTATCGACATTATTTATTTTTTCTTTTTCTTTTTTTTTTTTTTTTATATGAAATATAAAAAATATTTTTTTTTTTTGGAAAAATTTTTAACGAGAAATGTGTATATTCTTCCTTTTTTTTATACAAGAGAAAAGGTATATAATTAATCATTATAAAAGTTTTAATTCTTGACTATGTACTCGATTAAACTATTGATCTTTCAAAAATTACATGATGATATCGATGATATCTAATCCTAATCTAAATCTAAACATAACTATAAACACCTATATGGCTAGGAATCCAAATATCGTGTGTTCTTCTTTTTGTTGTTCTAGTTACAGTTGTTTGTATGACAATATAAAAAAAAGTTCCGTGTTAATGTAATGGTCCAAAATGTTTCATAATAATGAAAAATGTGCAAATTTTTAGGATGCTGTGATTAAAACGATATTTTCTTAGATGATAATTAACAAAAAGAACATTTATTTACAAGAACGTATGATAAGCTGGGGGAGGGGGGTGAATATTCATAAAAATAAATATATATGTACAATGTGAATAAATTTCTTGAGTAAATTGATGGTATTAATGATCTTATAAGACTATATGTATATATACATATATATATATATATATATATATATATATATATATATATATACACATATATAAATACATATTTATGAATGTACATACGTATTTTCTCTTCCACAGCTTGAGAGATTTTTATATATTATATGTATATACATATGTATGTGTGTGTGTGAGAGAGAGAGAGAGAGAGAGAGAAGAAGTAAAAAATAAAAAATAAATAAATCTTTTTCATCTCTTACAATTATTTATCTAATAAAAAATACTCACGAAATAAGGTTGATCTAATTAAGAATTTCTAGATTAAGAAAATTTTCTTTGTAAAAGTATTTAATATAATAATCTTTCTCTTAATTAAAATAAATAAATAAATCAAACATAAATAAGTCGATTTATATGATATATTAATAAAAAAAAAAGAAAATAAAATAAGATAGAAGTATCATTTTCCCGAGTAATATTTATTGTCATTTCATTGTGGATCATGTTTTTTAGCTTATTCATAGTTTCGAATCGCTAGGTGCATTGTATTGCATATAATATAATATGTATATACAGCTGGCGATTCGAGTTCATATAACAAACTGATAATAAAACCATCTTAATACATATTGCGTTACGATTAGGATAAAAAGAAAAGGAAAAAAAAATGAAATGATGTCGTAAGAGGCTTTGCATATTCATTTTAACGTATTATAAAAATTTACATCATAATCGAGACTTTTCTTTTATAGTGTCATGTATATTTAATTAAATAGATTACCATACCGTGATTTTATGAACGTTATTTAAATGGATTTATTCGTCGTTATTGTTATCACGAAAATTGTTATTGCTTACTATTATTTTGCGTTTTAATTATCAAGAATTTATTGCAATAGGTCATTTTGATATCAACGGTTGTACGTTGACCTTGTTCAATGTTAGATCGAAGACCAGTTGTTTTCTTCTTTTTTCTTTTTCATTAAAGAAAACACATTAAATATGATAAGTGACCTAAGTAAAATATTTTCCGTTTCGAACAATTTTGTTTCCTTTTTCTCTTTTTTGAGAGAACAAAACGATTCAATTCTTTTTTCTTTTTCTTTTTCTATTTTTAATTGTTTTCTACTCTTGATCATTAACTCATTCGTCTTTTTAAATAATATTCTTTAAAAAGAACAAAAGTATATATTACAGCGATATAATATTAACGTTATTATAGAAAATAAAAAAGAATAAAAAAGGAAACAAAAATAATCATTCAATATTTAAATTTCATTTTTGCAAAGATAACGAAAGATTATCGTATGAAAGAGAGAGAGAGAGAGAGAGAGAGAGAGAGAGAGAGAGAGAGAGAGAGAGAGAGAGAGAGAGAGAGAGAGAGAGAGAGAGAGAGAGAGAGAGAGAGAGAGAGAGAGAAAGAGAAAGAGAGAGAGAGAGAGAGAGAGAAAGAGAAAGAGAGAGAGAGAGAGAGAATGAGAGAGATAACGTAAAACATATTGGATATATTAAAGTGATGTGTTATGGAATATTGTTATAAAAAAAAGAAAAAAAAATATGGAAAAGAAAAGAAATGTTTGTTCAATACTGCAATTTCTTATAGTTTAATATCAATAAGAATAAATGATATTCTGATCGTGTTCCATTTTTATCTTTGCAAGGATAACCACAGATCATCGTGTGAAGAACAAGAGAAAGAAAGAGAAAGAGAAAGAAAGACAGAGAGACAGAGACAGGGAGAGAGAGAGAGAGAGAGAGAGAGAGAGAGAGAGAGAGAGAGAGAGAGAGAGAGAGAGAGAGAGAGAGAGAGAGAGAGAGAGAGAGAGAGAGAGAGAGAGAGAGAGAGAGATCAGTGTCAACGACAAAATGGTCATGGAGGATTGGATCGTTCGTTGCAAATAGTATGACGACACATTCCAGTTATCTTACGTGCGATCCTTTCATATAACATTACACGCACATATTCCATTACATTGTATTTATACATTATATATGTATGCATGTACGTTACTAACAAGTAACACTACATTAGATTCGATCGATATAAAATACGTATGTTAAGTAAATGGATAATACAAGAATAACGAGGTGTATAATACAGCATTTTAATATTAAACGTTTCAAATTAATAGTTCTAAGATAGAAAAACAAAATAATATTTGAAATGCGAAAATTATTTAAATCTCAATTAAAATTTTAATTTTAACTCTCTACAATTTATATTTTTCTCTTGCCCTTTTATATTTTATCTCAATTGTTAACAATATCAATTGTTACTTTATAATCGAAGACTTTTTAGTATGTTTTCTTTTTTTTATAATTTATATAAGTATGTTATACTTCGTTAAGTATAAGTAGAATTTTTTACATTACATAATGTTATTTTAGAGATAAAAAAAATTGATGTTATATTTATGTATGATTACTTTCGAATGTAATAAATAAGAAATAATCAGAAAAAAATAAAACAAAAGAAAGAAAGAAAGAAAAAATGTTAACTCAGGCAGAAAAATAAAAGAAAGATTATTCTACAATAATATGTATATCGTTTTAATTAAATTATTAAAGCAATTAAAAAAGTTATGTGATCATGTTTTGTCAAAACCCTCCGGTACGCAAACGTTAATGTTTCTTTCTGCCATTTTACTTATTCATTAAATTCCATGTTTCTTTTGTAAATAAAAAGATTCAAAAACTTTTATTTTAATCATGAAAAAAATATAGATATCCATTCGCTTTTTTATCTTTTCTTTTCTTTTTCATGAATACGATGATAAGAGAGAGAGAGAGAGAGAAAGAGAGGAACAAAGAGATAGAGAGAGAGAAAGAGAGGGACATAGAGATAGAGAAAGGGAGAGAGAGAGAGAGAGAGAGAGAGATAAAGTTACACGAGGTCAAGGTAATAAAAAAGTACGCGAATTTTTTGATACTTGAGACACTCGAGGGATCGAAGAATTATCATCGTTGTCTTTCATCTTATTGTATACGACTGTACGATTGTACATTACGAATGTTATCGTTCTTTGATAAAACATCAATATTCCAAGTCAAAGTTAATGTCTCGTTTATTATTTCTTTTGTATATATTTATTGTTATTTAAATCACAGACAAAAACACACACACACAAATATTAAATTAATAATAATATTAGAAAGAAATTGTATTATATATATATTTATTTATATACATAAAAAAAATGTTCTATTTAAAGATAATTGTTTACCTCTATCGGCAATCAAGAGATTTCTATTATCGGTATAATTGCGGAATTAAAAAAAAAAAAATAAAAAAAATAAAAAAAAGAAAAAAAAGAAAAAAAAATTACCAAAAAATATATAAAAATAAAGAGTCGATCATTAATCTTCGAGTATTTGTTTCTTAATCCAAAAAATTCTAATTATCTTGCATACGAAAAATATGACTAATATCTTATCCCATTCTTTTTGTTATCACTTGTGTCACATTTATCGTCAATATTAATTAATCTACATATATACGTATACATATAAATGTATCGTCCATTAAATATAGCAAGACTGAAGATTTTGAAAAGAATAAAAAAGTTAAGTGTAGGAGGATTTAACGATGAATTATGTAGATGTGCACAAAACATACACACACGTATAATATGTCATAATTTGTCGTATGAGTTTTACGCGAGTTTGTCTCTCGATGCAGTCCATTTAAAATTTATATCCGTCACTTTATCTACTTAACGTTAATTAACTTGTCGTGCAATGATGAAAGAGAAAGAGATAGATAGATAGAAAGAGAGAGAGAGAGAGAGAGAGAGAGAGTGAGAGAGAAAAAGATACACGCAATTTAAAGATATGATACGAACATCTTGTCTCGTGCATCATCATGTACTTAGACCGATGCCGATGGCATAATAACATTCATCTTCGTTTGTTATGCACCATGCAAGTAGAGACCCATGTGCTTCCTTCGAGAACGTGAAATTTAAACTGCTGGTTAGACACACGATACTTGTCAACGTTCATGATCGAGAACCGAGTTAATACATATGTATATGGACATACGCATAAGTATGCGTGTGCGTTACATATGCGTAATTTTTAATAAAAGTTAGACCTTCGAAATAATGTATGATAAAAATTAATCATTTTGTTTATTTGTTAATGTGTTATTATAGATAAGTATAGTAATATAAGATATTTAATTTTGTAAATTTTATGACAATCCATTTTTAATATAGATTTTTTATCGTGTTACGAAAGCAATCCTTTTAATATATCTCATTGATACGATATATATATATTTTATATATATATACATTATATGTATATATTATATATATTATATATTGTCTATCAATTGTTTATATACGATGTTAAAATATTAACATACTACTGATCGTGAATTTTGTTAAAAAATTGATAATATATTATATTACATTTTTCATATAACAATTACAATTTTTTAGTACATATATTTATATTATATATATATATGTATATATATAATATATATAATATATATTATTGTATTTTGTACAAATATTATTATGTACAAATGTATTTTGACAAACAAAATTCACTTATTAATACCTTAATTAGCGAAGTATTGTGAAGATCAAAAATCAATCGAAGAAAAGGAAAAAAAAAGAGAAAAGAAAAAGAAAAAAGAAATCCTTACCGAAAGCATTCTGGAGGAATGTTGAAATACGTAATTAAGAACTGGACAAGGATCGGCGAACATAGTGTTAGGAATTAGATCGACAAACGTTTTCATGAGATATTGTCTCTTCGAAATATTTTTAACACTATGCGCGATTTTCCAAGTTTTTCGATGAAAATATTCTCAAATGTTGTATCCTATTGCGCATTAAAACCCGACCGAAATTGCGTGTAACAACGATTCGATTCTCGATTCGACCGTTCCGAACGATCGAAACGTTCGATACTGAGTTCGGAGGCGAACTTACCAGCGGATTTCTTTAAATGGCCGTCGTGTTGAAAGAAGTTTGTAAGAAAAAACAGAGAACTTTACTCTCTCACTCTCTCATATTCTCCCTCTCCCTCTCTCACTATCTCCCTCTCTCTCTCTCTCTCTCTCACTCTCTCTCTTTCTTAGTGTGTATACTCTTTCGATTTAATGTCAAGTACGTATAAATTCCATAGAGTAGCAATGGGGATCCTCGACGACCTTGAATGCATTATTCTCCAATCAAGATCGTCCTTCGATCTTTCTTTCCTTCCTTCCTTTTCTTCTTTCTTTCTTTCTTTCTTTCTTTCTTTCTTTCTTTCGACGCTCCGAGGTGTAATTAACCGCGAATTAATGAACTCTAAGTAAGTAAGAGAGGGCTTTTTATGTACACGAGTAAAAAACTCTTGAGCATTAAAACGAATAATAATAATAATAATAATAAAAAAAAAAGATCAAGAAGTTATTCTTTGGTTGTTTACTGAATAAAAACAGTCGATAGATATTTGTCAACTATTTTCATTTTCTCTATCGTTATATTTAAATTAAGCATAGTCGAATATTTCGAATATGTTACTCAGTTTTTTTAACTTACATTGTTATTTCTTTTAAATAAAATATGTATTTATAAATAGTAAATATTTTATTTTATTTTTATATTAAGCTGGTCAATAAGTAAAAATTTTTCTTTTGATTTTTATTTTCTATATATGTATATATATTGTTTATATACGATAATGAAATAAATAAATAACGATGAATCTAATACAACATACTTATTATGTTAATAATACATCTTTACATATCAAATACATATTATGTTAATAATTATATCTTTGTAATATTAATTTAAATTATATCTTTTTGAAATAAATGAATAGTATAATATAAAATAGTCTAATACAATAGTATAATATCAATTTGAACAATTAGTGATTTCGAAATATTCAATAAAAAATAATAAAAATACAATATTGCTTATTTAAATATAAAATATTGAAAAATTCATGTTTCATTTATTGAGTCAATCCAATAATATTTAAACAATATTATAATAATATATATATATAAATAGTAATACTCTAAAAAATATAATTTAATATTATTCGATTGAAGAGGATAAGAAATATTAAAATTTTCAGTATAAATTATTAATATTCATTTGGATATAAACTACTGAAAATTCTGACGATATTTATTTATCAAATCGAAATATATTGTGTATAATCGAATGAATATATAATAATGAAATGAAATAAATAAATGAAATAATGAATGAAAATAAAAAAAAATAATAATACACAAAGAAATACAGTTTAATAATTAATTGATTTGTTAATTTAATAATAATTAAATTAACGAACCCATAAAGGCATAATCACAAAATTTGGAATAAAAAATATTGAAAATAAAGTGTTATTTATTTAATACCAAATACTCCACAAATTTTGGTATTACTTTTATTGGCTAATCCAATAATATTCGAATAATATTAACATGTTTATATATATATATATATATATATATATATATATATATGTAAATAAAATAAATAAAAATATAATAATAACATCTGAAAGAAAAATTGAAGTAATTGAATGAAAAGAAGCTGAGTTGAGTCGTGTTCAAATAGAAGGAGACAAAATTACGAGACTGTGTCAGAGTTATATCACATTAATTAATTATTGCTACCATAACAGGTAGAAAACAAATTACTTTCGATTACGAATTAGGTGCTCTGCTCTATCGCTTAGTCGAAATTTCCTCTTGATCATATTCAACACACACTAATAATCGCCATAGAAAACGATAATATGTAACAGAGGGGACGAGATTAATTTCCTCCTACCAATTAATTGCTATGTATATTTATGTAATCTCAAACATACGTCTATATGTATGTATATATGTATCTATGTACATAAATAGAAGAGAATATAAATGCGCTATATATATACCTAGTAGGAATATGTTCCGCCATTTTCGATGAATTACGGACAAAGTGACAAAGTTAAAAATAAGAACTTATTACTATATATAAAGAAGATCGTCTTAAGAACATTCTGAAAAATTTCCTTGTAAATATTCTCCAAAATTTCTATTTGATATATATATATATATATATATATATATATATATATATATCATTGAGGCGGTTTTTATTAAGTAAACAAGCAAATAATATATATATATATATATATATATATATATATATATATATGATTTTCCTGTAGGAAGGAAAAGAAGAAATAAATAAAAAAGAAGAAAAAAAAAAGGGACAAGTTCGTAAAAGGTATTAAAAGACGACGAAGTAATGAACATAAACTTTCAAGGAGATCAGGAAATGAAAGATTAAATGCGAAGGTATCCGTTATTGACAATCGCCGAGGAAAAGAAATAATAATGATAAAAAGAAATGGGAAAAAAAATAAATGAATAAATAATAAAAAAAAAAAAAGAAAAAAAAAAACAAGAGGTTCAAAAAAATATAGGGAATCGCAAAAATGTTCATTGAAAATTGTGAAAATCTTATAGCAATCTTTCGACGTTGAATAAATATGTTATTGCAAGGTCTAAAAAATTTTCCATTCTCAAAAAAAGATCTATATACATGTAAACAAGTTTTAATAGAAACTATGTAATTGTTATCTAAGTTGTTGCGAAGTCAATAATTTTCCATCTTTAAACAAAACAAAAATAGAAAAAAAATATATATATATATATAAACTATAAAATATAAATTTATGTAATTATTATCGATAATCAATTCGCTTTATCATTGAGTATAGCATCGAAGTTATTAAACAGGTTTTGAAGAAAAAGAAAGAGAGAAAGAGAGAGAGAAAATAAACAGAAAATATAAAAGAAAAACAGAAAGGGAATGTTATCTGAATCGATAATGGCGGTGTCAAGGGTTCAACAATTCGAACAATATTAAAATAAATGAAGGAAACATGATTATGACTCGCATGATTTTTAGTGCAAGGATGAGAACACGTTCATAAAACGGTTTATGTTGATAAATAAACTTGATAAACTATAAATGATGTATGAATGATTTCTGTGTAATGAGAAACGTCTGATAATCAGGTTAATACCGGCAAATATATCTGATTATGCGAGAAGGTTCGCAAATAGAATAAATGTCAAAGATTAAGAGATATGGTCAAAAAAGTATATTGCTCGTTTTTTTCTTTCTTTTTTCTATATTTCTTTCTTTCTTTTTTTTTTTTTTTTATTAACGTAATTGATGAACGTATCATAACTTTTTTCACCTCGTTTCTTATTAAGAAGCATGGACAAATGAATCTTTGAAATGTTTCTTTGACGTCAGATTTTTTCTTTTCTTTTTTTTCTTTTTTTTCTTTTTTTTTTAACTTTCCTTCATCCTTTCTTAAATCCTAAATGTCGATGGAAAATAAATGTGTATGATTATTCTAGGAAACGCAAGAAATAAAAAAAAAAAATAAAGAAAAATAAAAAATAAGAAAACAAAGCAAGAGAAAAATTATCATCGTACTAATTCATTTTTAAATAAGACGTATTTACATAGATATATATGCAATCATATAAACGGACATACATACATATGCCGTTCATACGAACGTAAATACATAATACGTAATGTTATAAAAAAAAAATAATTAAATATATATATATGTATATATAAATGTACGATAAAACTCTTCCTGGAAACCAAAATGTAAATAAAAATAAACATCTCGTATATCATAACGAAGAAACCAGCAAAAGAGAGAATAAATAAATAAGAAAGTACATTGACCACCAATCGCGAATTGACCTGTCGAGGAGAGAAGCATTTAAATATGAAAAATAATTCATCCCTTTTAAACTATAAAAGAGGTTCTTCGAGAACACGTACAACGAGGAGGGATTATACAACAGCAACTCGAACCCGTTTAAACTCTTAACTATGTACAGAAACCCGGTAGCCTGGGTTACACACTTGGACTACTGTTGATAAACTGTAACCAAGGTAACCCGTTCTGGGAGCGGATATAACATAAAGCTATAACGTGAGTGGGATAATTTCTTCGCTGTGAGCCATGTGGTTCTCACTATCAATCAATCCGTTCACTTAATACTTAAGTTCACCAGCTACCACTTCAACCAATTATCCATAAATAAAAAGAAACAGAAGTTGTGTGGCCCGACAGGTAACGATGATGTTGAATAGTGTGGGGGGGGGGGGCGGAGCTCTCGTTTTTCCCTCTTTTCCTGAACAGGTACAGTAAGTAGTAAGACTAGCTGAAGAAATACGAGAGTTGAAACGAGGCGACATTTATTCTATATGTATGTAATATTGTCGTATACAGTATAGAGCGAACTTCACATACTATAAGTACGTTCGATTAAACGAGTCAGGAAATATAAACACAAATGCATGTGATAGATAGGCCACGTGATCGGATGCAGGAGCGTATTCATAATTATTAGATATTTACAATATTTGTCATTCGGGCAGTCAAAACAACTCATTAACAATGGACCTACATATGCAAATTCATTTCTGAATGAATAAAATTGATTATCATCGTTAACCGATCAATATCTAATAGTCTCACATGGATTTATCACGTATCTACCAAACAGTCGTTTTATTTACTTTTATTGATTTGTTTCATTGAATGGTAAACTCTAATAAAATGTCAGTGAATATTAACGTAAAATTGTTGAAAATGAATGTAGGATTGTTGCACATGAAATACAATAAACGACTGAGAGCTTAATTTTTAATGGGTTCAAATTCCATGCAATAATTACATATTTATTCGATAATCCTCAATTATCGTTTGAACAATTCGATTATCAGATTGTAAAAAAATATTGTTATTAGATATTGAGAAGAGAACACGTGCGTCGACATTTTCAACGTTCATTATAAAGATAAATACGGCGATAGAAAATTAAAGGGGATTTAAAATTAACCATACATTGAGAAAAATGTTTCTGGTATATCGAGGATTTACTATACGACGACATAATTCTCGTCGTAACATCCGTAGTCGCAACGGACATAAATCGTAAAAGAAATCATGTATAATCCGTTCAGGAATAGTTTACGAAGTAAGATGTAATATAATCTATTGTTAGAAAGATAAATATTTTTTTTTAAATCTTGTTCCTTACATATTTCAAAATGTTGTATAATTGCACAATATGCTATATATATATATATATATATATATATATATATATATATATGTATGTATGTATGTATGTATGTATGTATGTAGTATACGAAATCAATCAGTGAAATATATCGAAACGTAGATATAATTAATTATAAAATAGATGATTATTAATTTGAGAAATACCGATTCTGATTGCGAACAGATCCTACGAAGGAACGAAAAAGAGAGAAAGGGAGAAAATAATCGAGAATCTTGATTCTCTAAAAGATTAACACGAACAATATTTTTCACATTAGAGAGCAACAGATTTAAAATTTTTGTTTCTTGGATCATTCATTTCTATGAACTGATCGACAACATTGAAAAATGTCTTTAAGCCTGTCGCCGGTAAGGATAAGCTTTGACGTACAACATTATTTTTTACCGTCCGTCAAACGTGCATTGCGGCGGATATATGTGTATTTTAAAAGTAACAATGCACACAAGAGTGCAAAGTAATTCAAAAAAGAAAAAAAAAAAAAAAAAAAAAAAAAACAAGTGAAAAAAAAGAAAACAAGTGAAAAAAATGAATGTTCCTTTAGTATTCTGAAAGGAAAAAATGTAAACATAAAAAAAAAACAAAAACAGATAACAACTATTACAATATTCAACAGGCGTTACACCCGGCATCTCGAAAGTCGCTAACTTTTCAGTCATTCCTTGCAAGAGCCATCTAATACAACACACACATACGCGGACACATACGTGCAAACACACACTTATAAGAAAAACAATGATTCTTTCTTGTCAAGTCGTTCACTTGATGGCAATGAACAATGCCATAGCGTTTAAAAAAAAATCCCACCCGTTAAACAAAACATAAACAGTAACACATTGTTAATATACCGTAATGAAATGTTATAATAAATGTCTCGAGAGATCGAAGTGACTCGATTATTATAGATATGTATGGTATGTATACATCGATGTGCATACAATAATTGTATGTACAATAATATATGTCTGTTTTACTTATAAGTATATATCACATATCTTTTTCGATGATCTTGGACTTTTGAGCGAAAATTGCAAAAAAAAGAATAAATAAATAAATAAATAAATAAATAAATAAATAAATAAATAAATAAATACAAGATTAAAAAATATATTTATCTGATACTTTGAATATCATATATTTATGCTGCAATGTAATTTCGATTCTCGATTGCTACAGATTACAATAATCACACCTGGGTAACCCTGTTTTTCGATCGAGTTAAATGGCAGTTACAATCCCTGCGCTTGAAAACGTTCCACCCTTCTCTCTCTCTCTCTCTCTCTCTCTCTCTCTCTCTCTCTCTCTCTCTCTCTCTCACTCACTCTCTCACTCTCTACCATGACGTGTTCAAGTTATTTTCATATGGCAGCTCCGAGAAAGCGAATCGTGGAGTTTTAATGTAGACCTTGCGGAAGTGTCGACGGAAGCGTTACTAAATTTGTCCACTTCTGAACAAAAAAAAAAAAAAAAAAAAAAGAAAAGAAAAAAAAGAAAGAAGAAAAAAAAGAAAGAAGAAAAAAAAAGAAAGAAGAAAAAAATTGTCCATTCCTTGAATATTCACGGGGAAAAAAAATCGTACTATGTATGGTGAAATTTAAATAAATCAAGTAAATGAATTTAACTCTTAAAATTAATGTCACCGCAATATCATAATGTATTAATATTTAATTCGCAATGTGATGTACGAGCAACGATGTAATTTATTTTTCATGAAATTTCATAATTATGATTTAGGATTATGTAATTTTGTCGTCCATTGTTGTTAGAACTTTAATATTTATTTGATAAGTGTTAGTATAATTATTTTTAATTTCTAAATCTCAATCGTACATGCGTGTGAACTTATTATTTCTTTTTTATTTCTTCATTCGGGTATATTTTTAACGAGCGTCTAAATTAATTTTATTCGAATGCAGCAACGACAAAAAAGAAAAAAAGATTTTAATGATTGCAAAAGAGAATAATTTCGCAGGAATCTCTCTTTCATTGCAGATTTGTATCAATTGTAAAATACAATGTAAAATTTAATATTCTTTCATATTTTATAAATCATATACATAATATAATTATAATAAATTGATCAAAAAGGAGAAAAAAAAGAAAGAAATATTTTTACGTCCATTGCAAATTAAACACGTCATAAGTAGTTCCTTTCTAACCAATAATAAAAAAAAACTTAATTAATACATTTTATAGTCATACTTAGCATATCATGCGTAAAAAAGAATTAGAACTATGCTTGTTGATCCATTAAAAGATCTCCTTCGATCGCCGCCATCTTATAAGAATTAGGATGACATCATTTTTTTATGATATATAATTAAGAACAATATGGACATTAAAATCTAAGTGTTCTACATATATAATTGAATAATTTTAACACATGAACATACATTCATATATATATATACATACAAATATATATATATATATATATATATATATATATATATATATATTTTCATATATATATATTATATAAAGACGAGAAATCGTGATTTTTCGTTTGGTTTATTTTCTTTCGAGTCGGCGAGTTCGGTGAAAGGTGAATATAGGCACGACCAAGACCGGTTGTTAATAGCTATCGTAGATATGTATATCAACGCGTTTTCCACGGCGAGTTGCTCCGAGATGGTATTAAACGAGAGTGCACGAGCGAATGTCAGAACAGATTTTATTACGATAGTTGAACAATTTTCAAAATTGATCTCATTAATGAGACAAATTTCTGCTAATTAGTATTCAGATTACTATATATATATTACTATATACACATATATATATATATATATATATGTGCTAGTAATTGTAAAAATATCCTAAATGAAAGATACATAAACGATTAATAAAAAAAAAAAATTAAAAAAGGACTAAATTCTTTTCTATTATATTAATATAAATAATAATATACATACATGTATATATGTATATGTATGTATTTACGTGCCATATAATATATATTCATGTTTTATTAATTATAAAATAAATAAATAGGTCAATAAAATTCTATTTATTACTTAACTAAGTATTATATAAATTTCTATAAAATTCAAGGAAATTAGAATTCTTAAATGATTTACTCGATTTAACGATCTTATCGATCTCATTCAAAACAATTATATATCATTTTATTGGAATTCATTTCGTATTAATCGTTATTTTTAGTATACAAATGAATATGAAGTAATACAGATAAATAGGATAAAATTGTAAAGATCGATTTGTCATCGAAATAAAATAATGAACATATATATATATATATATTACGTATATAATACGACTAATATAATAATACATGAGTAATCGCTATTCAGCGTATTTCTTGGAGATATTTTGAATGGATTCGATTTTCGTGGAGAGATAAGAATCGTAAATGCGATAAGATCGAACATGTTCTACAAAATAACTATCATGTATTTGAATCTTTATGAGAGAGAAAGATAGAGAAAGAGAGAGAGAGAGAAAAGTATTATCACATATTATTCGATAATCTGTAATTATAAAAATAACTATACTTATTTCAAAATAATGACGTTTATTCTGAATAATTTCAAACGAAAGTGTAATATTTAATTAGTATGAAACGAGGTGTCCACGATTTCACGACAAATCACGTGATGTGAATTGTGCAACCGGGTCATGACCGTCGTTCTCGTTCGAACGAGTGAAAAAAAATAAAAAAAGAAAATAAATAAAAAAAGGAAGAAAGAAAAAAGAAAAAAAAAAAATTGAAAAATTATCAAAAATATCGAAATGCTTGTAAATAAATAAATAATAAGAAAAAATTGCAAAAGAATATAATTATTATAATCTAAAAAGATAGTTTTACTATACTTTCGCATTTCTGTTTGAGGAACTTTTTGTGATTTTAACGAGAAAGAAGAGATCGGGTGACGACGGAAGTATATAAATATTTGTAAAGAAGAAAAAAAAAAAAAAAGAGAAAAGAAATAATTTGCGAAAGGAATATAGGTAAAACGATTTCGACAAATATTCTTTGAAACGTTTTTCTTTCGTTTTTTATCTTCGTTTTATATTTGAAAAATTTTTTCATTTAAATAAAAGAAAAATTATTGACTAATAATAATAAATATACGAAGATATCTATATATAAAAATAGCTATCGATTAGGATCGTTTAATTTTTTCTTTTTCTTTTTTTTCTTTTTTCTAATTGAAAAACTTTGCGATTCGAATGAGAAATAAAAATTCGATATAGAACATTTATATATAAAAAAAATAAAATAAAATAAAATTAAAAAATAAATAAATGAATAAATAAAAAAATGTAAAAAGAAAAAATATTTACTCGACTAACGTAAGATCATTTCTTCCTGTTTTATCTTTATTTTCTATTTCAGTTGAATTTTCTAATCTAACGATGAGCGAGAAATAAAAGATTAAAAAATGATAAAAATACGCAGATATATATTTATATAAAACAAGAAAAAAAATGGTGTGAGTGCAACCAAAAAAAAAAAAAAAACAAAAAGATAATTATAAAAAAAAAAAGAGAAGATTTAACATTTTCCTTGGTTTACCTTCGTCTTTTGCTTGAGAAACTTGGAGATCTTAGATATAGAATTCGGAATCTTTGGCTTCGGCATCTTGATGTGTAGACTTTTAATAGAAATAGAAAGAAGACAGTTGTCGTTGCTTTAACTTCGTGAATCCTTCTATCATAAGCGCACGGTAGTCTTTTACTTTTTCTCTTTCCCCGGAGAGTTAAAGAGAGAGGAAGAGAGTGAGAGAGAGAGAGAGAGTTAGAGATCAAGATAGAATAAAACTTTGACGTCAAATGTACACTTGGAATCGCACCAAATAGAAGAGAATGCTACGATATATTTCCTCACATCGTTACTCTTTTATGTACTCTGTCAGACGACGACGATGTCGACAACGAAGCTTCTGTTGTGCATCGGGCTTCGTTTATTTCAGGTTTCATTCGGTACAAAATGAATCTTTCTTAGAAATAACAACAAATACTTTTCGTATTTAAAAATTTATCCCTCGTTGAACAAAAGAAAAAAGGAAAAAATCTAATACGATTATTATTATTATTATTTATTTATTTATTTATTTTTTTTTTACTATTATTTTTCACGTTATTTTAATATGACGATCGATCATATAAATGTTCACGATCAACGCGTTTTCATCTCGCACGTAAATTATTATTATTATCTTGATATATCTTTCTTCCCCTTTGTAATCTTCTTCGTCTAATCTTTCTCTCTCTCTTTCTTTCTCTCTTTCTCTATTCTTTCAATCGAATCACATTTATCTTCTCGAACTTTCCGTTTCCCTTTTCTTTTGCAAAAGCAAAAAAAAAGAAAAATAATTTCCCAACAACACAACAACGTGCGATAAGGAAGATGTCGTGATGATAATTTAAACAAATAAACGAAACAAATAAACAAAAAAGAAGCAGAAAAAGAAGAGAAAAAAAAAAGAACAGACAAGAAAGTTTATAACGAGATTCCTTTATACTCTTTGGCTATGCACGTGACTCGCGCGAAGTCGGAGTGAGTACTGAAGCTTTGAGCCTGAAACTTCGGGGTGAGTCTGTGCGTTGGAATAGAACAAAGCATGTGTGTGTATGTATGTAATGTGTGTGTGTGTGTGTGTGTGTGTATGTGTTGTGTATGAGGGAGAGAAAGGGAAAGAGAGAGATAGAAAAACAGAGACAGACAGAGAGAGAAAGAGAGAGAGAGAGAGGGGAGAGAAAGAGAGAGATAGGAGAGTTTAAAAAGAAGGGAGGAAATGGAAGGGGAAAAGCATCGATGTGTGTACCATTTACATATAAACACGCATATATGACACATGTATACGTATATTGAGTATAGAAATATATAAGAGGCCGGCGAGTTTACATGACGATGCGCATCTTCGATTGCGCAGCACGTGCTGATCGGCAGTTCCATTGCCTACTCACTTTTCTTCTTCGTCCGATGGAAGAATAGAAAGTGGGGGGGAGGGAGGTTAAGAGATCACAGCTACACGCATCCACCCACACTTTACTTGCCGGTCTCTCTCCCTTTTCCCATCCGTTCAACTCCCATAACCCTTTTTTCAACACTTCTCACTCTTTCTGTCTCACACACGTGACCTGACAAGCGTATTACCGTTCTCGTACCGTTCGTTTCATGGAAATATGTCTCGTCTTTTCTTTCTCTCAATTGACTTTTTTTTCTTCTTTTTTTCTTTTTCTTCTTCTTCCTCCTCTTTCAGATTAGGTTATACAGGATTTTATATCTGGGTTAAGATCAATCTTGAAAAATTGAACCGTTCGATCGATTTATTTCATCTATTTTATTATTGTAAAGATGGTCGTATATACGCACACACATGTATGTACGTGTATTATAATGTATTAAATATATATTATATATATCTTTATATTTTATAATATATATATAAAATATATATTTATACAATTATCCCTATATTTTAAAATATATATATATATATCTTTGCATTTTTATCTTTTATATTATATTGCATATATTATACATAAAATGTATACTTATAACACTTAATATAGAAAATCTAAAAAAAAATATATATATAGATATATAATCGTTTAAAAAATATTGTTTAATAGCAAATAATGAAAAATCAGATTAATATCATACTTCATTTAAATAAGCCGCATGTCCTTATAGTCTTATTAAAATAATATCCGATGTATATATTCGTATAAAAGAAAACGATGACTTTTTATTATCCGTGATATTTTTAACTTGTTAAAATGAAATGTTAATGTAATCCATAATTTTTTAAAGAATAATTTTCTTTCTTCCGTTTTTTCATTCTTTTTTTAAATGTCATCTTATTTTACGATATGTGTTGCATAATTAACTAGAATGACACAGGAACGACCCCATGATGAAAGTTTCTCCGTCTTTAGAAAAAGAAAAAGAAGGAGAAAAAGAAAAAGAAAAAGAAGGAAATAAAGAAAAAAAAGAAGAAGAAATTGTTAGGAGATTATGATAATTTCTTGAAGGTCATTGTTCGAGGGGATAAATATCCATAAATATTATGAACTTTGCTTCTTAAATGATTTTTTTAACTTTTTCTTTTTTTTTTTTATCTTCATCGAGACTAAAGGATAACCCAAAATATTAATTAACGTACGATCGTACGATTTTTTTTTAGATAAATCGTAAGTCTCCGTGTGAAAAATAGTATTAATGGGAATGAGAACCCCTGACGTTACATCTTATCCACGACCATTGATACGGGCGTATATCGCCTGTTGGAATACGTGAGAGTATGCAGTCGTTTATATTTTATACTAATTACTATGTCATAAGTATCTATGTTATACATGTGTGTGTGTGTGTGTGTGTGTGTGTGTGTGTGTGTATGTGTATATATATACTTATGTGTGTGTGTTTATATATGGAGAATATCTATATTGAGAAATATACATATAAGAACCGAGACATATGTGCGAAAAATCTATGTGAACATCGGAACGGTGAAAGAAATTAAACATCATTATCAGTGACGTATCAACTTCTTTAAATGATCTGTTAGGACATTTCTGGTAAAGAACATTAAATTAAATTAAAGCCACTGATTAAACTTTATACAGATAAGCACGGACATGATAAATGAAAATTTTTCCTCTTTTTCTTTTTCACTTTTCACTCCTTTTCTTCTCTTTTTTTCTTTTTTTTTTTTTGTTTCTTTTTAATAGAATTTTCCTCTTCTCTGTTTTTTTTTATATTAATAAGTATATATATATATATATATTTTTATATTATTTTCGATCGAAATATGAATTACTAATTATATTTAGAAAATATATTTAATGAAATAATGAATGTTACGATATTTTTTTTTCTAATTTTTTTTTCCTTTTTTTACAAAAATAATTCGCACATTATTATGTTTCGTTATAAATATAAAGTATAATTGGAAAATATTAAACCAATTAATTAAAATTTGAAGAGGGAAAGAAGAAATAAAAAGATCAAAGAAAAGAAAAAAAGGGAGAAGTAAATAATAAAATACATGGAATTTAAACGAATCTGTTTTTTCGTGCTGTGCCATGAGAGTTATTCAGTTCTTTATCGAACGTGCTCGGACAAAAAAAACAATGACTGGACCTTGGATCAACATCGAACGATTGTAAAAAAAGAAAGAAAAAAAAGAGGAAGAAAAAGAAAAAAAAAGAAAAAAAGAAAGAGAAAAATGAAGAAGTCTCTTGGATTCTCCTCATCTTCTTCAACGCTATAAATCGCAACGCATTATGAGATATCGCAGAAAGAAATGTTAAGAACGATAAAAACCTTCGAAAAGTTTGAGAAAGTTTCGAATGATTATATTTTCATGATTTTTCTGATCTAAAGAAAAAATAAGGATAAATAAATAAAAAATAAAAATACATAAATGAAAAAGAAAGAAAGAGAGAGAGAGAAAGAGAGAGAGAGAGAGAGAGAGAAAGAAAATTAAAGTAAAAACAAAACAAAAATTATGAAATTATTAAATTGCAAATATTTGTAATCGTTCCAGAGAAAAAGATTAAAAAAAATAATTAAATAAAATCAAAAAGAAAAAAAAAAAAGAAAAAAACAAAAACAGAGAGAAAAGAAGAAAGGTAATGCAATCGTAAAATTAGAAATATTTTCATGAAAGGAAAAAATAAAAAAATGAATAAAAATATTAATATAATAAAAAAAAGTAATACTAAATATATTAAATAAAATTATGAAAATATGAAATAATGTATAAAATAAAAATTATTCTTGACCATTCCAGATCTTTCAATAATGTTTTATTCTTAATATATCTTCTCTGCTTACTCATTAAATGATAAAAAATTAAGCAGAGACGATAATACCTTTAACGTTTCAAGATCATTAGATACGAAACATATGTGCGTACGTGTGCACTGGCATTCATGCGTTCTTTAAATATTCACGCATACATACATATGTATGAAGTATGTAGGCATGGAAATCCACAGAATTCCACAGGAGAAAAACAACTTTCTATTTTAAGTACACACTTTTGCGTGAGTAATCTGTCTTTTTGACCTTTTTTTTCCTTTTTTCCCTTCCTTTTTTCCTCTTTTCCCTTCTTTTCTTTTCTTTTCTTTTCACGATTGCATTTGGAACGCCTAACTCGAGAGAAGTTTATTTTATTTGCGTGTAGGAAAATTACATTTGCCTTAGACAAATTTCTCTCCTTTCAATTGAACAACACCAAGTGTTCCAATATGCGACAATATTATGTAAGAGCTTTGTGTGAAAGTTGTTAACATTTTTCTTCATTTTTAACTCTCTTTCCTTTTTTTGTTCTTTTTATCCTTTTTTTTTTACTTTCAAGAAAATTCATTTCATTCATTAAGTTATCGTTGATTTAAATTTATATAAGAATTATGATAATTATACTATAATTATACTATATAATAAGTATAATTTAATGTCAATTAATTTTTATACTAATTATTATTTTTTATGATTATAAAAAAAATGTATATGCTTTATGACTTCTCATATTTATCGTTATCGATCCGTATATATATACACACACACGCGCACACACACACACACACACACACACATATATATATATATATATAAAATTAATTAAATTAAATTAAATTGGAATACATTGAAAATGCGTGACGGATTAGTCTTTAAGATAATCCGGATCATAATCTACATGTTTGACCATTGAAATAAGTTGTACTTATCGTAACGACTATGTTTATTTAGGTCATGGTAATAACTTAATCTTTTATCATAAAATGTTAATTTTAAACTTTAGTTCTATAGATATAGCAATACTATGGTCAACCATAAAATATTTATTACTCTTTTTCCATGCTTTTTATTTTTTTATTTTTCATGATTTTATATCAAATATAGTTTGTGTGTGTGTGTGTGTGTGTGTATGTATGTGTATTTATACGTGGTGGATTAGAACTAAGACGTCATCATATCAAATATTTATTCTTCCAAATGTTATCATAAAATGGACGCGGGTTGTGTACCATTAAATAAAGTTAGATACGTAGTTATCTATTGTTTTCAATCGTGAACGTACAACTACAATAATATTTATACCATGAATACGAAGAAACTTTTATTCTTGTGAATCTAACATCTATTTTTAAATCCATTTTCAGTGTTACGATTAAAATCACATTCAAATATTTATCAAACGTCTTCCTAACTTCAATTTAATATGCATTTAACAGGATTTAGTATCTATCTAGTTCATACGATATTCTTTCTTAAATTAATCATTAATTCATTCTAATAACGATTTTCCTCAAATTATTAAGATTTTAATTTATAAAGAGAGAGTGAGAGATTCTTTTTTGGATTTTTTAATTCCTTCTAGTTCGTATCATTGTATATTTAATTTGTGTTTTTCGTTCATTTAACATCTGTTCATTTAATTCGCATAATTTTCTTATTTTAATGAATTTCATTCGTTAGGAGTTATCGTTAATTTAAGTTTATATATGAATTATGATAATTGTACTACATATAATTTAATGTCTATTAATTTTTATTATTATGAATTAAAAACTTCTTCTATTTATCATTCTTCGGATGTAAAAAAGAAGAAAAAATTCACCAATAACGATTTTTTTACCGTGTAAAAAAATTTTTTTTTTTTTTTTAGAATTTTTCTTTTGAATTGAAAATTCTATTTGCATATAAGTATGTATAATTTAATTTCTGTCATATTTCATTAAAATTATTTTTATCTCGTTTGCATGATTTTTCTTTTTTTTCCCTTTTAATTTTATTTTAAAATTAATTACGAATTATTCTCGTTCTGATTTAATCGATCGTAAAACGCATATTACCAGAATCTTGATTTGCATTCCAATTCTGTATTTATATCCGATCTATTTATAATTTAGTCGTTTCATTAAAAATAATTTCTAATCTGATTTTCGTACGAATTTGTTTCTTTTTTTGTTTTTCTTCTTCTTAATTAAATGACACATTTGTATCATTACTGATTCTTTCGACGTAGAAACGTATCTAATACCAAAGATTTCTTTGCTTTAAAAAAAAAATAAAAATGAAAAAAAAAAAAAAAAAAAAAAGAAAGATATTGATTTAGACATAAGTTTCTTAACTTAATTTTTTTTTAAACTCGAGGCTGGAAGATCGATAAAAGAAACGAACGATTTAAAAATATCGGAAGAGACTTTGGGAGAAATCGTTAACGAGAAAACACTTTTGTTTATACGAAAGTCCGACCACCGGAAACAACTCTAACTTCGTTTTCATTTTCATCTCCGTCAGTTTTTCTTTTCGACGAAATAAAATACGTCTTTGGGGGTGATAAAATGAATGAGGAATTTTGGCAGCAAGCCGAGTGAATGCTTCGCGTACGAAGGTTGAAAATTTAGAACGCTAAGTGTCCTCGAATTGACGTGGGACAGAATTCCGAGATGGAAAAATTAGCCAACGTTTCTTCGTACGTTTAAAACGAGATAAATCTTCTCTCTCTCTCTCTCTCTCTCTCTCTCTCACTCTCTCTCTCTCTCTCTCTCTCTCTCTCTCTCTCTCTCTCTCTCTCTCTCTCTCAATTTCATTTTCTTGATCATTCGATCTAATTCGATAGGTATGCGTTTTAGTAAAAATCTGAAAAAAAATTTTTTCGTGAAAATCTTTAAAAAAATAAAAATAAAAAATGAAATAAAAAATTCGATGATAATTTTTTGAAAATGAGTAAAGTCAGAAATCAGTAAATATTAAATTTATCATTTCTTTTTTCAAGTAATATAAATTCTACTATGAAAAATAAATAAACAAATAAATATATATATATATATATTAATATACGAAATATAATATATATATATATATTAATATACAAAATATAATATATGTATATATATGTATATACATGAAATAAAAAATAAATTAAATGAGCTACGGATGAATTTCTCTTTTTTCTTTATATTTATAATTACGAAGTGCAAGACAAAATTGAGAATGATTTTGTCTTGCCAAGTAAAAAATCTCTGAATATTGAATTTATCATCAGGAACTATTTTTTTTAAGGTAGTATAAATCTAAATATAATGAAAAAAAAAAAAAAAAAAAAGAGTTAAAGCTAATTTCAACTAGAGATGGATCATATCTCATATATATATATATATATAATAACAAATTTCAATACAATATCCTCATGAATTAGTCATGAGAAATTTTTTACGTGGATATTAACGTATATTTTTAAAAAACACTAAATCCATTTGCATCAAAATAAATTGTAACTTCACGCGAAGTCAAATGAAAAGATTAAAATACGAATAAAATTTAGTAATACTATCTTTTACTTAATTATAAATTTATAAGGATATACGTATATATCCTTTTCATAAAACTTATTGTAATAGTATTCTGAAAAATATCTTTCACACAATCAATAATTTTTTTACATTTAATAATATATTTATAATATATTTATAATCTTTTTTCTTATTCACGTAATAAACAAAAATGGACTTGCAATATTTTAAATAAAAATTCCTTGTTTATATTTTGATTAGATCAATCTGTTTTTATACTAACCTACTTCGATCATTTTCACGATCATCTGATTCGAATAATCGACAAAAATTTTTCTCCTTTCTCGATGTATTTTCTATCATAATATTTTCATAAAACGAGCAAGATATCTCGTACAAATATTCATTTTATCGAACAGAAAAAAAAAGAAAACAAATAAAACAAAAAAAGAAAAGGAACAGACACATCATAAAAAAAAAGATACATATCTTGTTTAGAGCGTCAACGAATATATTCTTTTTATCGCATTTATCCTTCTTATATAATCAATATGTAAAATGAAATATTGCTTTGATTGTCGAAATCTCAACTTTTTTATTTATTTTTTTATTTTTTATTATCTTTTTATTTTATGAGAATTACGTAGGAAGAAAATAACGAATTATATTAATCGCCATAGTCCATACGTCGTTGCTTAAGGCGATGTAATAAATAAAATGCAAGCCTTGTGGGACGACATAGTGCAACGACCTTAGCAAGGTCCACCCACTGGTTATTTTATTACACGAATTTCAGATAATAACACACTAATACGAACTTCTTTATTTTTGTTTCATATCATGGAAGGTAAATTAAAATTATTTAATTATATATTATTAATGATTCAATTAATATTATATAGATATTAAATGTGTATCGTCAATAAAACGTGTATATATATATATATATATATATATATATATATATATATATATACACATACATACATACATACATACATACATACATACATAGATACATACATACATACATACATACATACATACATACATACATACATACATACATACATACATACATACATACATACACATACACACACGCACGTTTTATTGACAATACACATTATATTATAGTATATATATATTATAATATAATATAATATAATATAATATAATATAATATAATATAATATAATATAATATAATATAATATAATATAATATAATATAATATAATATAAATTTATATTATATTATTATTTATATTACGTATAATATAAGTAAATAGTTTATATGGTTTATATGTATAATATATAATATATACATATGTTTTTAGTATTTATGGTTTCTTTCTTTCTTTTATCTTCTTCTTGTCTTGTTTTTTTTTTTTTTTAATTTCTTTTTTATTTCTATTTTTATTCAAATATGTATGTATATAAAAAAAAACGAGAAAAGTTATATTTAAATTACAACATATGTATATATTTATAATATAAATATATACATATTATATAAATATATAACTATATTATAGTTCGATATACGCGTATCTATATTTGAGAAATAATGATTGTATGATGAAAGAAAAAATGACTCATTCATCAAATCAAAATTAAATTTGATTCAAAGCAATGACATTCTAAAAACATTTCGCAAAGCTCGTTAAATTTTCAATAACGAATCGCAGATCGTCTTTAAAAATTCAGAATTTCGTCAGATCAAGTACTATTGAAAATACATGCGAACTTAAACGAACTAAATTGTTTCTAAATTTTTATTTTTACCATAAACTCATTTCATCGAATTAATTCACGATCGTATCGATAAATTATGTTACTTCGAAGTATATAAATTAAATGAGATAAATAATTTCGAAAAGATTTTCTGCTTGTTCATTTTAAATCATAATTTTCTAACAATCTTCAACAAAAAATAATTACTTCATTTTAAATACAGTACATTAATATAATATTTAAGAGTTACGTTTATAATCGTGCGATAAAATATTGTTATAAAATTATTGAAAAAAAAAAGAAGAAAAAAATAAACGAGTTATCAAACCCTAAGGAAGAATGAATTCCTGATAAATGGCTCGGTATTTTTCGATAATAGTTGACCTGACCTTACCCCATTCTATCATCACCCATTGTAAAATTGCACATTGTTACGTTGTTATGACACAAATCCGACTGTTTACGGGTATTATGAATTATTATTCTTGATACTAATCAATTTTAATAACAAAGGTCTCATTATGTGCTTCTTTTTTTTCTTTTTTTTTTTAATAAAAATTAAAAAATTCCGAAACATCGTGTAACTCGTTTAACTTAAGAATAAAAAAAAAAGAAATAAATAACCAGAACCAATCTCATCTGATTGTTCGCAAGTAATTAATAAAAATATTCCCGTGACAAATAAGCTATACACAATGCTGAATAAAATTTAATTTCTCGGTACGTCGGTCAAATCTAAGTAATTCGAAGAATTAAAAAATATACGGGAAACTGTTTCGGATGAACATATTTAACAAAAAATCTGTTAAAAATTCAATCAAATCCAAATCATGTACAATTTTTACAAGAAAATTTGTAGAAAATTTTGAGAAAAAAAAAAAAGAAAAGAATGCTGAATGTACAGCAAATATATTGAAACAAGATGACTGAATAAGTGTGAATAAGTCACCAATTGATTTCATGAAAAGGTGTTTAATCTTTCTTTTTTTTTCTTTTTCTTTTTTTTTTCCAATTTATGCAATCTCCGTAGAGAAATTTTATGCGAGCAGAAGAAATAATTTTTCTTCTTATTATGTTCAAATGCCCCTCGCCCTGTTTTTTTATTTAGATCTAAACACCCTTGAGTCATGGGTCAAATATCTCTCATTCAGTGAAATGGTTTCTTTCATGGGGGAAACAATTTTCTTTTCTTTTTCTTTTCTCCTACAAAAATCTAAAATTATTTTATTACAATTATTCATGTATCTACTATTACAAATATATATATATATATATATATATATATATATATATTTATATAAATATATATATATTTATATATATATATATATATATATATTTATTTATTTTTTCTTTAAATATCGATTAAATTGACGATGTACTAAAACTTAAAAAAAAAAAACAATGGGCCATCACAAGTCGTGAATTACCATACAATTATATTCAAATAAAGAATATAATAAGAAAAAAATATATTATAGAATATAATAATATAGAAATGTTACAATTCCAGACGAATTAATTTTAACGATCGAAACATTTATATTTTTTTTTAAATAATTATTATTATTGTATAGTACTTGTTACGACTGAAGAATAATCCTAATGAGCGTTTAGCACGGAGGACACAAACGTTTTATGACAGACAAAGAGAGCTTATAATACCGTTTTACGACGTATATTTCGTTTTCTATCTTCTTCTTTTTGAAAAACTTCTTAATATCATATTTACCGAATACTGGACAAAATTTCTTATTTTACGATATTTCTCATATGAAAAACTCGTACCATTACGATATAATTTATCTAATTATATAATTTAGTATTAACGATATATTAATACTAATTGAAAATATAAAAGTATTGTTCTTAAATATATTTTTATTGATTTTAATTGTTCAGAAAAAAAGAAAAAGAAAAAACATATCTTAATCTTAATCTATTATGTTTGCAATAGAAAAATCAATAAAAGATATTATACAAAAAATTGATACGTATTATATTTTCAATAATATATCGTATTTCTGTGATACTATTATCGATATCATACCGGTTGTTACTGGATATAAATATCGGTATCAAAATCATAACGATTTTTTAATTATTTCTCCAAGTTAATAACGATCAAATTGATAAATCGTATCCCTTAAAAGTAAATAAGTAAAATTAAAAAGCAAAAAAAAAAATGAAAAAAAGAAAAACAACTTCAAAGAGATTTTTTGTTTGTTATATATGTGTTCGGAATATATTTAACTGTTTCCTATCGAAATATAAGATTTTTTTAAGAAAGTGACACCTTTAATTAGTTTATTTTATTGTGTAAAACATTCATGCATATTTTTTTATTATATCATATATATATATATATATATATATATATATATATATATATATTATATATATATATTATATTATATTATATATATATATTATATTATATTATATTATAATATATATATATTATATATATTATACCGTATATATATATATATATATATATATATATATATATATATATAAAAGATAAATGAGAAAGAGAGAGAGAGAGAAAAAGAGAGAGAGATGAATCTATTAATCCCTAAGATTAGAATGTCTAAGTAATGAAAGACTGTGTCACATGTTGTACCTACGAATAGAAATAAATCTGACCAAAGGGATACTACATGTTGATTATTATTATTATGACGGGAAAAAATTAATATATTATTTTGATATGATAAAAATATAAATTTTTTAATCGTGCAATCATGCCCATTCAAATCTACTTCACGAGATACACGCGTTCTAATATCTAATCAAAGGAAACACGGAATGGTTGACGAATCGTGAAATAGCAAGCGATTTCTTACATGCATTTAACATTGATCGTTATTTAAAGAATGAATCGATTTGAAAATAAATTATATGATAAGTATAATTTAATTATGTGAGAATTAACAAGTGAAAAAAACGGTAAAAAGTAATAGAAAAATTAAACGAAATATTCCAGACGAGTATCGAATAAAATTTCTTTATCGAGAATGCATTCTCATTTTCGTAAATACGAAACAAAGATATACTGATGTATACATATATATATAGCATGACTCATGGCGATCACTTTTAAATTTAACGTCCGTACATCGTAAAGAAGAATTCCTGTGTAAATTCTATTTAAAGAAACAACGATCACGATCGAAGGTTTTCTTTAAGTGAATTAACCGACGAGATTATTTTCATCGTCTTTCTTTTTTTTCAAAAATAAACGAATGCGATGTGAAAGTATATGATGATGTCACCAATGATTGAACGAGGGTCAAACATGTTCAAGCGAACACGAGATTTAACCTATTAACTGCCGAAATGTTTGAAAGACGCGCGAGTCTCATGTGACACGTATCACGTGGTAAAAAGACTACGTAGATAAAGACAGGGAGAAAAAGAGAGAAAGAGAGAATAAAGTTGATTAAAAATTAAGAGTTTCTTGAATATATTTTTTGTTAGAAGTAAAAAAAATATATACGCGCACACGCACACACGCACACAGACACACGTATATATATATATATATATATATATATATATATATATATACTTATAATATTAATATAAATATATATTATATATATATTATATTGTTATATATTATTATTATATTGCTTCCAATAAAGGAGATATTCAATTGATATATTAATTTATAATCGATTTGTTTCTTCGAACGAGAATAGGAAGTAACAGCAGTTTATAGGTTAAAAAATATCTTCGAGCAATAAAATAGTAGTAGTAATAGTAGTAATAGTAGTAGTGCGGTGCTGCCTAAAGAGAATATGAAACGTGCTATATATATCTTAATATATACAGGGTGCGTAAGTCGAACAGATAAAATCGAGCATAATCAAGGGTGCAGATCGACTATGAAACATCAAAAATGGTGGACTTTGGGGGATTGGGGTGGTATCGATACCTCCGGGTCCTGGGCCTGTTCGGAATCAGCCGAAGTGCTCGATGTCTTCAGGATGGTGTACAGCTTTACGTAGGGGGCCTTGATCAGCTGTTAGCCAATACAATCGGCCATTTTTATCAACAAATCTCTTTCGAAACCATTTTTTCTCTTTTTTCGTTCTTTTTTAATTATTATTATTATTATTATTATTATTATTATTATTATTATTATTATTATTATTATTATTATTATTATTATTGTTTTCAATCTTTTTTTAAACGATCAAATTTTAAATCGAGTTAATAACGTAAACACGATCGATCATCGCATCAATAAATTAGGTTTTTTTTCTCGAATTTAAATGAAAAATTATATTACTCAACTATTTAACGCTTTCAAACCTATCGTTGATCATTCAGAAGTTGACTTTATCGACGTTATCAAGTTAAGTAAGTTATTCTTTCAAAAGATGGGAAAGAAGCAAATCCGATCTTCGAAATAATTCAAAAATATATTTAGAAAAATGTAATGTATTATTTCGTAGAAAAGTGAAAAAGGAAATCGTAGAAAATCGTTTCGAACTATATAAAGAGAGAGAAAGAGAGAAAGAGAGAGGGAGAGAGGAAGAGAAATACATGTTCTTTATCTGTAGTAAGTTAATAATGATACGTCTCGGATTCTTTTTTTTCTCTCTAAAGACAACACGAGTATTCTTTTACATTCTTCTTCAAGGACGTAGAAAACACAACAATACTTTTAAAATTATTTAAAGATCCCACGTGTGACCGGGTTGCACGGATGGGATACTACACGTGTACATTATATATTATCTGTATTTACGACAGATGACTCAACACATGTTGTGATCGAATTAAAAGACGTCATGAAAAGAGGATTACTATGTTCAAGAAAATTATATAACGGGAATTTTGCGAATTTATTTGTGAACCAATAAAAGAACGTATAGGAAAAATTTTACAAATTTAAAAATCTCATGGAAATGTCTGATCATTTCTTTTTATTTTTATTTGTTTTCATTTTGTTCTCCTTTTTTTCTACAAATTCCCACGTTTTATCTTTTATCTTCATTGATCCTCTAATGCCCAATGACTCAATCAATGTCAATAAAATTTTTTCTTAAGAGTAAAGAGATTTTGAGAAATCGATAATCCATGCAATCGTGAATCGATCAAGCTTGTCATTTTTAATAATTTCATTCGCGAAATATTATTGATAAGATCAAAACCATTCGTTATCGATGCGACGATCGTAAGATCGAAACAACTAACCTCTTCTTTAATTATCTTCGAATGGATTTAAAATAATAATACAAAAGCTAAAGATCTCGAAATATTACATCGACGATTATGATACAATCTATGTATTTAAAAAAAAAAAGCTTTTCTTTCTTTCTTTCTTTCTTTTTTTTTTTTCCTTTTTTTTTTCGATAAAAAATAAAAATATGACTGAATAAAAGAGAAATTTAAATTATAATGAATACCGGCACATAAGAATAAGGATAAGAATAATAATAATAAGTGTGAAAAACAATCTACATATTTATGGCGATACATATCGTCAACGAGCAATCACTTGAAGTCGTTGAACGTTATAATCGATCAGAGATACGATTTCTTTTCGAGAGAATGCTTTTCGTTCATTCGATATATTAAAGTATTTAACAAAGAATATAAACTTATGTTCTAATATACATGTATATATAGATAGATAGACAGATAATTTCATTTTGAATTAATTCGAGATATATTGAAATATGATAAAAATATTAAAAATAACAATTAACGAATATTTATTATTCGCGAAGATGATAAACTTTGTAACGTTGCGTACCGCGTAACAATATCCAGCATAATTTTTTCGAAAATTTATATATCATATATATATCTATATATATATATATATATATATATATATATATATGATATACAAAGTGAATCATACGAATGATCCTGCTAAAATTTTCTTTATTTTTTCTTTATCATATATTTGATTGAATTTATTCGAGAAATGACAAAAAAAATAAATAAATAAAATTTACGATAGGAAAATTAAGTTATTAAAAGAAAAAAGAATATATATATAATAATAATAATTTATAAGAATAAAAAGACTCACCTCCCAGGATTCTCTCGTTAATTCTGATATCTCATCGCCATCTTGATTGCGTGCCTTTCCCTCCTCAGTTGATTCTCCACTTTCGCCAGATTCCTGTGGTGTCAATTCTGGCGATAAATCTGTGTCGGTGTCAGATAGAATATATCCACGTTCCCTCCAATAATTTTCATCGAGTTCACCGTAAAGGTTAGGAACCCACGCGTGAATAAACCTATAAAGATCATCGACCCTACGAAGAAAGAAAATACAAATGATATACATATATATCTTAATTACACGGACGATAAAATATGTCTTAATATAAATTAATGAGTTTAATTGTATCGACAAATTGATCCTTTTAATAATATTATATTATAAGCTAAGTCAATCATACGAATTTTAATAATTTAAAATTTATTTATACATACGAATGTTTTTTTTATATCTTCGAGTAATTAGATAGATCATAGTCTAATTGATACTTGGACTTGGTATCATTGAATTATCGATTATGTGAATTTTATATATAAAAATCATCAATTATTTTAATATAAAATTACCTGTTGTAAATAAAAGGCATCGTTCTTCTAACTTTATCTTTTACATGATTATTATAAATCGCATCGACGTATCCGCCTATGGTACTCAACATCCAACTCATTTTGAATTCTATTTTATATATATATATATATGTATATATATATATATATATATATATATACTCTTGTTTTGCGTATTAAAATTCCAAACGATTTACGCAAGCGTTTCTTGTCGCATTGTAGATACGAACAAAATGTAGTGCGTAAAACGAAAAAAGAAAAAAAAAACAAAGAAAAAAAAATATGAAGCAAGAGTCGAAATTTCTTTTACAATTCCTTATTTAAAATGATCGAAAATAGAATTAAATAAAAATTATTAAGATTACTAAACTAGTGACAATAACAATTACCCGATAAGTATATTAATATAACTATATATTAAAATCGTGCCCTTCTCAATCTTATATTGTCACGTGACCAACTTAACCTCTAAATTGTCAAAAAAAAAAATAAAGTTCTTTAACATTTGATTTCTTTTCATTTCATTTCGATTACCGAGCGAGTATCGAATATGATCTTCTACAACACATATAGAGGCCGCTACCAATCTAAACGATTTCTATTTGGTTATCATTAATATTTTACCGAAGAGTATATTGTCACTTATTTTATATTTGTTCTGTTATAATAGTAACGTCAACTGATCACGGAACAGAGAGAGAAACTTCTGGAAAACTTGCAAACGTTTGCGTTACTTTACTCTGCGAGTAACTAACGGCTTATTGGAGCATCGCTAAAGTCACATGATCAACTTGCCGATAGAAAACGTGCACATGCACTTTCGAAGGTTGTTCTACGTAAGTATTTATACTTGTTTCTCGCATATGCGTAATATGTTCGAATCAATGGCGCAATAAGTGACACACTTGAATTTATTTAACATATCTTCTTTTTATCTCTAGTGAATTTAATTATTAAACGTTTTTTAATCCGATACGTGTGTTCTTAATCGTCTTACTTCAATTAATTGTTTGTTCCATCACCGTATTAAAAATTATAGAATAATTTTGAGTTATTTCTTTTTTATTCCTCTATTTTAATTATTAAACATTCTTTAATTTGATGAGTGTTTTTTTTTTTAATTGTCTTATTTTAATTCATTGTTTGTTTCAATGTTGTATTAAAAATTATAGAATAATTTTGAATTTCTTTTTGTCATCATTCTATAATTGTCATTCATGGTTTATATTTTTTATCATAATACATTTTATCATAATACATACATCATATATTAATACATTTTATCATAATACGTATATGTTAGATAGATTACAAAGATTATACAATAGAAGAGTTACATACCTATTACGTGGAACGCTGAACCAATATTCAGGACGCAGTTTCTTTTTCCCATAACTCATAATAGGCGTAGATCGTGGTATTTTTTTATCTTTGGGTCTACCAGTCCGTAGTCTCAGATACAATGGAGGATCTTCACAAGATCGTGCTGGTCGTGGTATCAGTTCTGTGTAATTGGAAGAAAAATATTTCATTGTAATATATTAAAGTAAATAATTATCTTAGATATAACATTGTACTTTCATTTTACAATGAATCCTCTCAAATGTTAAAATTAAAAAATTAATGTTATTTTGAATTTGTATATACACGGAAGGTCCTCACTCTTCTGTACAATAAAAAAGTTAATGTCTTATCTTAAAATAGCTATAAGAAAAATGAACACTGCGTAATTGAATAAAACTGATTAATTTCAACTGGTCCTCTCAGTATTAAGCTGAATACCTGCATAAGAAATACCACACTAAAAACATTTGACAATTTTATAATTACTTAAATATTTTTTGAATAAAAAAAAAAAAAAAAAAAAAAAAGAAAAAAGAAAAAAAGAGAAGCATTTTACAATCAAATTTTATCGTATTTATAATAAAAAATTCATGCACAAAATATGTATAAATATTGTATTTAACATCAATAATAATATATGATATTTGAAATTCAATTTCGTTCAGCCAGTGATAAATGTACGTAATAAGTGGTTCAATAAAATGACAATTATTACACGCAAACTAACATCATAAAAAATTTAAGAAAAAATTCATTACGTACTGTGATTTTAATTTTATATTATTTAATATAAAAAAGATATCATACAAAGGGCAATAGTTAAATCAAGATAATCAAAAGAGTTGAAATAGAAAATTGAGAAATATATTATCACGCATAGAAGAACAATTTAAACAACACCGATAATAAATTATAGTGTAAAGTAAGTGATCCTATATATTCTTGAATATAGTGTGCACCTGTAGGCAGCAAATCGAAGAAAGTAAAAAAATATAAATATTTATAATGTTGGTTATTAAAACTTAGCAAACAAAAGAATCTTTCGCATGGTAATATAAGGAGAAAATAAGGATTCAGAATTAAGCTGAAATATAATGTTAAAGAAAAAGGACAAAAAAAAAAAAAGAAAATAAATGGATGGTCATAACACAAGTATAGGGACAGAGCAAGCTAATACAGTATGAACCTACCGAGGCCTTCAAGTTCAGGAAAATTAGGTGCTTGGACTAGAGGGACAACAAAAACATGTAACATTACTGCATTAGTATGAATTTGTTGCTAATGAATGATGAAACCCGTCGTGCTAATGAAAAGTTCCCTATCTGTATACATTCATGCATATTACTATCAATATGAACAATGTATAAAAAAGTAATCTTCTAAAAGATAAATATAGGAAAAGTTAGAAGAACACTACATTGTTATAACAATTATGTGATCATACAATGAACAATTCATAATCGTCTTAAACACATAAGATGGCACAAAGGGTTTCAAGATTCTCAATAGATAATCATGTTTCTTATCGAAGAAAGAAAATTTGGCATTTCTAATATTTTATGTAATGAAAAAGCATTTTATACAATGAGAAATTTACAAAAATAGTTTGTTTAAAAATACCATTTATTGTTAGCTATGAAATTTGTTATTGTAATTATATTACGAAATAACTATTATTTTTTTTTTGTATTATCCATATAATCATATTATGATTTTGTTCTATATTATTAAATTTTATAATATGAATATAATAAATAACAGTCTCATAACCCTTTTAAATTAAAAGGAGAAGGATATAAAATTGTAACGCACTTAATATAGACTCCAACATGACAAATGAGCATATTTCAAAACTATAATTTAAAACGTACTTCAAAAATATAGAATACGTAAACTACTTGAATATAGAATGAAATAAGCGCATTTGGTTACTATTTATTTACATTATGTTAAGACAAAAAGATTATTATATTTTCGATTTAAAATCGCACGTATCAATTTTGATATTTATTTGTATCCAAAAGCGCCCAATGTTTATGCAAAGGGACACTAATACATTAGCAACGTAACATTATCTAAAAAGCCGTCTAGCATATACGAGCGAGTGCAGTGCGAAACACGTAGTTCCCGTTTACCATTCTTACCGTTAAATGTATGTGTTTTTTTCTTATATCAAAGTTCTTACGAAAATTAGCCCAACTAGTAATGGAATCGCGTAAATGAAAAAAGTTCGTCAGAGAAGGAAAGTCTATCTTATTGTAATGTGTTAAGACTAGTATCGTTATTCTTTCCGATAAGAATGTATAACTTCCAGACTAATACATCATTTTAATCATAACGATACTTACTGTCAAAACTGACGAACAATCCTGGCATATCCTCAACGGAAACCATACTGCGATAATCCAGTCGTGGTGTTTGCGTTAAAGTTTTACTTCCACGATTACTATCAACGCTGCTACTACCTGAGGATGTTAGAGGTTGTTGTCTGATGAAAGTACCCACGGAAGAACGCCTGAAAAATGAATCAAGAATGAAACTACATTCATAAAAATGTGTTCATCGACATTACGAGTATAAAATCAACGAATGTCCCTTTCATTTTATAATAACATTCGAACGAAATCCTCGTAATGCTAAAATTATTTTGATTAATATAAGTCGACAACATTGACATTGAGTAGGAGATACATCCAATGCAGAATTTGTATGTCCAGCGTATGCTGCAAACTAATTTTGTGGCTATTTCAAGATACTATATATGCTGTGTAGATTAATAATGTATTGTATTTGATTGTAAGCAGTTTTGTTAAGCTTTAATATAGCAAACTGTAGTATTCGATAAACTGATAAAGTTCTGGAGAGATGTAACATTTACCTGAAAGCAGGAACCATCTGGGGGACCCTTAACCCCAGAAAGATAAAAGTTTAAAGATACAAAGGTGAAAATTAAAGAAGTGTATGATATGATAAGCATAATATATAGACATATACATATAAAACATATATAAAGGAATATTGGGGGGGAAAAAAAAGAAAAAAAAAAAAAAAGAAAAAAAGAAAATTTCTTTTACAATAAATATAACAATTATTGTTTAAAAATATTTAAAAAAAATTTTCAAGACCATACAAAATACCATACATAATCATAATAACATTCCACTCGAATATACAAAATAAAATATAATACAATTAGAGTAATAAATACCAAAAGGTAAAATAAATAAGGAGATCACACATTTTGACAGACAAATACCAAGGACCAAATGTATATTTTATATAATAATGCAGGTTGACGATCAGGGTCAAACTCACCCAATTAGGCCTCCTGGACCTGGTGAAAATTGGGCATTGCTGGAGTCCTGGGAGAGAGAGGAGGCGATAAGCGGAGGAGTTCCTCCAGCTCTACCGCCCCCACCACTCTCTTCGCTGGGAGTTTTAGCAAAGAGGCCCGAGCTAAAGTCACTCACCAGGTTGATCGGCGAGCTTTTACCACCACCATTACATATTTTTTGTTAGTTATGTTAGAAATCATAGAAAAGCTTCGAACAAACAATATTGAAACTGATCATTCATATTAGAAAAATTAAGTAAAATTATGTAAATTCCGTTTCAAAAATAAGAAATAATTTTTTTAAGAATATTCAGTTTCTAAATGTTAGTAGCATTTTGTTATCACAATTAAAGGTTGTTAGTATTGCAACTGCTCTGAGAACTTTTCCTTCGAGTATCTTCAGATTTGTGTATTTCTTCATTTCTCTTTTATTTTTTCTCTTTTGCTTTTTCTTTTTATATAAAATATATTTTCATAACCTTGTGCTTGTTAGAAATGCAGGAAGCCACTCTCTATGCATAAAAGTAGCTACTGGTAGTTCTATTTTACAATACCTGAGGATATTCACACTGTACATTTGTACAAAACGCAACTTGCTCGTTGCTTATTATATCGTAATATAATTTAAATTATAAAATGCGTCGAATATATTTTTTTATATATTGTTTTAATGTTCAACGAATAACCTCAAGTATATTCTATGCCTTCTAAAAATTTGCGAAGAAGCAATCACACGTGATTGTAAATAAAAATTTTAACATACAAGACAGATTTCAGCGTTCCAATTTATCAATCCTGTATAAAACATATGCTGTATATATCTGTTTGAATTTTACACAATCCTAGAACAGCTGAGTACAGTAATAAGTAACATAAGCATATATTAAATTTATGAAGATTATGTTACAAAAATAGTTTTAAAAAGACGCTGACTAGTGGAAAAAATAATTCGAAAAGGATAAATATAACATGAAAATGTGTTCACCTTGAGAAGACTTTACTGAAGACAGATGAATGATGGGAATCAGCACTATTTGGCAAGCTTGAAACTCTATCAGAAACGGATTTATTTTCTTCCTCTCGGTCACCTGTGAGTCCTTCCATCCCAACCCATGACAACGGGTAAGATAAACGTTTTAACATCTTCAAAGAATATAAAAGGTATAAAAAATATCAAGAATCATATTCACAAATTCACAATAATCATTTATATTTGTTTACGATACCTTATTTCTTCTAGATTCTTGTTTATCATCATCCTTATGTTCTTCATCTTTTTCAGGTTCTTCATTATTACTATCTAAACTAAATGATACTGAACTAGCTTTCTTTCTACCATTGATGCTAGGACCGCTATCTAATGAACTAGTTGTGATATTAGTTGGAGCTATTGTTATTGGTGGGACCCAATCTGAAGATAAAACAATGTCTGCATCAGAATATACTTTCTTAGATGGCATAGGTTGAACAATTGGAAGCGGTGGGTTAGGATCACGTATATCTATGCCAGAATCATGGCACGATAATTTGACTAGAGATCCTTCTTCATCTTCAGGAATGGCATTGGATTTTGCTGATTCTGTCTGTGAAAAATAATTGATATTTATTTTGACGTATTTAGATGAAATACATCATCAGAAATAAAATAATATAATCTTTACCTTATCAGAATTCAAAGAATCTTGTTGTTCGTCGTCAACCGAAAACGTACTTCGATCTTTACTAGGAACTGCCCAATGATGGTCTAACATCGATCTCCTACGTTCTTCTAATGTTCTACTTGCTTGACCACCACCAACACATGGTTCTTTTTCAGTACTATCTTTCTCTTTTTCTTCCTTCTCTTTGGTTGTGGCTAAATTATCCTCCTGGTAAATAGAATTTTTTATAAATAAAATATCTTTTTTTTTTTTTTTTTTAATTTCATTAAGAGGAAAATACATTTATATGTCTATATTAAAACATTTGATACATTTTATATATACATACATTTTGTAGATTGGTAGGTGTTACGAGTTCTCTATCGAAAGCTTTTGGGAATGCATCGCCTTCTCTTTCCGCACAACTGCATACACTTTCATTATCGTCACCTGCCAATTCAGGAAAAGTTTCATCTTTGCCTGGTGACTGAGATTTCTGACTATCACCTTGAGAAGGTTTTTTCATATAATATATATCAGGCTTTTTGTCTAGATTCCCAGATTTTGTATGCCCTACTCGCATATGAGCAATATCATAATATATCGCAGCATTAACTACAAATTCCATTGGAGCGATAACTCCATAAGATTCAGCACCATGTTCAATGACAAGAGGATCCGAGACATTTGGATCAAACATTACTGCATTTGGTGTAACCAATAATACACCACCTACCACACCCTAGAAGAACATAAGAAAAATTATAAATTAATATAATTTCTTAATATTTATTATCTTTTTATCGCATTATTCATTTTAAATCATTTCAATGTTATACTTATCAATCCAGAATATTTAAAATTTATGAAAAAAAAAACAATTAGAATATAAATTACCTGTCCGTCTGTAATATGACGTACGTTGATTTTCAAAAATCGTTCTTTAAATGGTTGTTCATCATCTTCCATAACAGCATTTCCGCTTCCAAGAGGAGTCTTCACTCTTTCAATGTGGCCGGGCTTTGGTGATACAGGTCGCAAATTATCTAGAAGTTCTGCAAAATTACAAAAAGAATTACATAAGTATAAAATTTATAAAAAAGAAAAAAGAAAAACAAATATATTTTCTTGATTTAATAAATATCTTTTTGTAATTGCAATTAAAATTAACTTTATTTATCAGTTACAAATACATATTTTTAAGAAATCATACCAAACTCGCGCCTTCTGATTGCATACACGATATGTGTGTATCTACAAAATATGATTGTTATGCGTACATATTGACTATTGACTATTTATGATTGACCTATCTCTATCTATCACTGGACGTAGAAACGTGATTGAACAGTCTCGGATAATCATGAAATTTACTGGAGATAGAACCAGCTTACAGTTTGCATTTAAAGTAATACAATCATATATAGTAGTAGTTGAGTAAATATGCATAATGATTGATTATACGTTAATCAAGTAACAAATCTATGATTCATAGTGTGATACATAATGAAAATTCATGGTTATTTAAAAATAATTAATTTTAACAGTCCAGTTAATTGATTACCTATTTGTTAATTGATTCTCACTTCTTTTTTCTGCTTTTCTATTTTTTCTTTTTTTTTTTTTTTTTAATTCATCAAACAAAAAATAAAATGAAGAGATGGTTACATAAAGTATTTTCAATGGAATCTCATCGTGAAAATTGTTTTAATCATAATGGATTCTTTGTTGGAACCTATCGAGTATATATATATATATATATATATACACACACACACACACACACATATTGCATGTGACAAATGGTTCAGAGTCGTGGCATCGATCATTTATTATTACGATGGTTTGTAATGTTAGAAAGCAGATGTTGCTGCTTCTTGCCGAGTACGGCAAGATTATTTTTTTATGTCTATCGACGTAACGCAGCCTACGTCAATGCAACAAAGGTATTTCAAAATAAAATAGAATAAAATAGAATAAAATAATGTAAAATATAAAATATAAAATATAAAATATAAAATATAAAATTTAAGAATTTCATATCGTTCAACTTTGACATACGAAATCTATGAGATTTCATAAATAAAATTAAATAAATATCGGGATATCTTTAATCTAAAAATCAACGATCAATATATGAATCAATATATGAATCAATATATGAATAAATAATTACATTCGACTTTGACCTTTTAACGTGATGTTACATATAGAAAGACAAAATGGAAAATTTTTATGGAATAAATAAAATCTTTTTTGTTTTTTTTTTTTGAATTTTTTTATTATAACCATTTCGAAATGGGAACATTTGTTGAAATGAAAAAAAAAAAAGAGGAAAAAGAAAAATTTGCTATTTTGTTGATATGATTTCGAAAGATATAACTTTCGTATAAGAAAGGGTTGCGTCTACTATTTGTTCTAGATATATTGTAATGGTAACACATTAATATGCAATGGAAAACCTTCGTATTCTAACACAAGATAACATCGAGTTCCAATTCTTTCTTGACGTTTCGGCAACTGAACCAAAGATTTTTATCTTCGGCTTTACGAAGATCACGCAAAATCCTGTTACATTATTCATATCGTAGTATTCATATCGAGAGAGAGAGAGAGAGAGAGAGAGAGAGAGAGAGAGAGAGAGAGAGAGAGAAAGAGAGAGAGAGAGAGAAAGGAGGGAGAAAGAATTTCTTTTTCATATTATCATAATTGACAATAAAGCATTTAAATTGGTCGATAGAAAACGTAAACCGAATTATCATATACACATATTACACGTCCGTCGTTGTTTAAATATTAAGATCAAATGTTAATTATCGATCGTAAGTTCTTTATCAGAGTTTTTAATCTAGTGCGTATTAATATTTTAATCGAATTTGAAAATATTTAATATGAGCAATTTCTTTTAGTTTTCCAGTTTATTATTAAAAAAAAAATAAATAAATAAATAAATAAATAAATAATAATAATAATAATAATAATAATAATAATAATAATAACAAATACAAATTCTTTTTTGTGATCTAAATTTATATCCGTAATATGAAACTTGTAACACTTTATTTGGACCATTCTATGTAATGTTCCAAGAAAAAAAAACCATCTATCTATAAAAACTCTCGAAAAAAAATAAAAAAAGAAAAAAAGATTAATTCATAACAGATCATTTGATTACTTTGTATATAACGTTTGAAGAAAAGAAACAAAAATAACAAAGAAAAAACGAAAATCTAGAAAAAAAAAGAAAATGAAAATTGATATCTGAAATTACTCGATAAAAAAAGAAGAATTCGTAATATTTTATTTGAACCGTCCTAAGTGAAGTTTCAAAGGGATAAAAAAAAAAAAGGAAAAAAGAACAGATAGAAAAAAAGAAAAGAAAAGAAAAGAAAAGAAAAAAAAAAACAAAAAAGAAAAAATTTCATCGTTAAGAGTACCTTTCTCTTCCGGTGGTAAATCGTCCTGCGAGTCGTGATCCTGTGGAGGATCTGGACTGGGTGCGTCTGTTGTGGTAGTACCGCCTCCAGCACGGCCTTCTCCTTTGTTTGGAACCCATAATTGCTGTCCTGGATAGATAAAGGTACTACCGAGCCTGTTGAGTTTACTCAGCTCGGAGGGTGTGGTGTCGAATCTGGCTGCCACTGACGTAAGCGTATCTCTGTCGCCCACCTGCAACGAATAAAAAGAGAAAACATTTATTAGAGAGAGAAAGAAAGAGAGAAAGAGAGGGAGAGAGAAAGAGAGAGAGAGAAAGAGAGAGAGAGAGAGAGAAAGAGAGAGAGAGAGAGAGAGAGAGAGAGAGAAAGAGAGAGAGAGAGAGAGATATCTGAATATGTTCAAAAGATAAATTCCTTTGAGGAATATTAACTATACAATGTATAATCGTGTTGAATATGATTAGGATCGTCGAAATAACGACGACATACCTGATCTATGACATAACAACGTGATGTTGTATTTATACTAAGAAATATTTTCGTTTTTTGTATTTTTGCTTTTATTATCTTTTTTTTTTTTTTATCGTCTCGTTCGGAGATATCAATTTCATATTATGTACAGCCGATAAAGCAATTATTATAGGTTGCAAAAAGAAAAAAAAAAAAAAAAAAAAAAAACGGAAAAAATTGTATCGATGTAAAAAAAAAAAAAAAAAAAAAAAAAAAAAGAAAAAAGAAAACCATAACTTTTTCGAAACTAAAATTTCTCTGATTGATAATCACATTTAATTCTTTCATATTTTCAATATTTCATTGGAATACAGTGTTTCATATGTCATACAAATATTATTCATATGTCATATTAATACTTACATATAATATCAAGTCAATGTATATGTATACAAGGCCACACGCTCATATATTGCAAGTATCAATCTATCTAATCACGTACTACGTTATTGCAATATTTTAATATACTAAACGTGATTTAACGCCAGAGAGAAAGAGAGAGAGAGAGAGAGAGAGAGAGAGAGAGAGAGAGAGAAAAAGAGAGAGATAGAGAGACGATAATGCATTATTGGTTAATTACTTCGTTCTCTCTTTAAAGGTCGATTCACACAATTTCAGTTTGGTAGTCTTAGCGTTACAATAATAGTTCTCGAACATAGTGATTTTAATTTATGATTAAAATTTATGACCTTAATTATTATCAAAATTTATAATTTTAATTATTATTAAAATTATGGTTTTATTATTATTGCACGTAAAATATATACGATATTCACATATATTTCTATTTAATCTCAGTTCGGTCATCGATCATCCATCATACATATTTCTATCTCTGTGTCAAAAGTTTGTCGACAACGATGTTTTCTTTTCTCTCTCTCTCTTTTTTTTTCTTTTTTTCTTTTTTTTTTTTTTTTTTTTAATAACTGACGTTTTTTTAAACCGAGTCCTTTGTTTGTACAATACATTGTTGCGTTGCGAAGGTATAACAAAATATCGAGTGACGTATGAACAATTCATTTATCAAATTGATTAACTCCAATAAAAAAAAAGGAAAAAGAAAAGAAAGCAGAGAAAATTAAAAATTGATATTAGAATTAGTATTAAAAATTATTATAAAAAGTTGATAAAGTTACATAGATCGTACATTATTTATTATATTCAACGTCGATAAAAATTTTTCTCATTTAATGCCGTTAGACATTATTATCAACGAAATTTATTTTAAATATAAAATAATTTTTATATTTATTTTAATTTATTTTAAATATAAAATATTTAAAATAAAATTTAAATATTTTACATTTAAAATTTAATTTATTTTAAATATAAAAAGTTAAGAATTGATCATCCTCCTTCTATGTGACTGCTAAACTGCTAAAATTAAAAAAAAAAAAAAAAAGAAAAAAAATATTTAAAAGTCGAGTTCACTTTGATTTGTGTGTAACAGCAATATATTCTTGAGATATATTCTAACGGATACATTCTATTAAATAAAACTGATACATGTAAAAATTTGAACAATTAAAAATTACTGAAATAATAACTAAGAAGACCTATGAAGATCAAAAATTGAAAACGTATGGGCGATATTAAAACTACTCGAAGAAAGAAGAAAATAGTTTCTTCTTCTTCTTCATTTCTTTTTTTTCTATTCTTTCTTTCTTTTTTCTCCTTTTTTTTTCATTTTATTAATACAAAAAAGAGATCGAAACATTTTCTTGTCCGCAAATGATTCCGTTTATTTATTTGTTACTTCAAATAAATTTATCTCTTGAACCCTCTTTTATTATTATTATTAT
>NC_140816.1:152500-157500 GCF_050613455.1 Vespa mandarinia | reverse complement strand
CCATAAATTTCGATTTAGTCATCTATGAAGTTTTTATATAATAATAATATCAATGTGTACATTTTCCTTCAATTTATAATCTCTTTTTTCTTTTTTTATTTTAAAAATTCATAACATTTTCTTTTTATATTTGAACGTATTTATTTTCCTTTATACAACAAAACTTTCTTTATTTCATAAGAAATTTATTAAAACTCTTCCAATGTAAATTTATCTGACTTGTTTATTTCCAATTTCTTTTTTTTTTTTTTCTTTATTGTCAAAAGGTAAGAGTGAACAAACAAATACGATACAACTGATTTATATCTGATATAGGTATCATTGAATTGATATACGTGAATATAAATGACTGAAACTGGGACGACTGGTTCGGAATTCTTTTTCTCTTTTTTCTTTTTGTTTTGTAACGCTCGAGAAGATTTTCACGCGATAATATACGAATCGCATTAATTTTTTACTTATACGAACTATACAGAATGTCATCTAATGCCAATAATCTCGTAAACGGAGCATAATAACAATTGTTTACCAGATATATATTTTTATTGCAAATGGCTATTACATTATATGAATATGAAAAAAAAAAGAAAAATTATAGGTATTCGTTTCAAAAAAAGAAAAAAAAAAGAAAGAAAGAAACATTTTATTGACCTTCGTAACTTGAAAAGTTCAGAAATAAAAAGAAAAAAAAAAGAATGAAAGAAAAATAATAATATAATATTCACGTGCACTTTGTACAATAATTGAGTCAATTGACTCAAAGCGAAACCAATGCAAAACTTCTTTTATTAAACTTTCTTTTAACTTTAAACAGTCGTGAGATATTTGCTGAGACATCTATAGATGACAGGAATATCTGTATAATTAGAATTTATTTATCTAGTTTTTTTTCTCTTTTTTTTCTTTTTTTTTTTAATTTTCAATTCGAACATCGAGAGGCCTTTATTTATTTAAACGAACAAACAATGTCGTCAGCGATACTTTTGTTGGAGAAAAATTGACGTGGATAATGGATACTCTTAATCTGATCTTTTTTTTCCTCTTTTTTTTCTCTCTCTTTCTTCTTCTTCTTTTTCCCCTATAAAATCCAAATGAAACAGGTCAAAGGATGTATGAATTTCATGAAATTCCATGGAATTCGAGGAAATTCCTTCTGGGTATTCGGCTTGGTAGCTAGGGTATGCCGTGTAAATCAATTAATTAACTTGAGAATGAACACGTGTGTGTATGTGTTTGTGTGTGTTTATACATATTGTACATACATACATACATAAATACATACATACGTGGAATAGTATACATAGATCGAATCTCATGCAACCAACGATTGTCTATCTCCTTTTTTTTTTTGCTCTTCTACTTCTTTTCCTTCGATTATAACACAAATTGCAATTAGAAAAAGTATTCTTTGTTCGAGACACTCATTAAACATTTGAGTTTAATTTTTCGACGCGTTAATAAGCGACGGCCATTTTTATTCGTTACTTCCAACTACCCATTAAGAAAATTCATTTAATATACGTGAATCCACGGTAATGTTGCGACGAGATTTTCGTTCCATTTCGTGTAAAACATTTCTTTCTCACACTCTCTTATTCCATTGTATTTTTATAACTATAGAAACGTACGAGAAAATGTCAAACACGTTTAAACAATAACCCACCGATCTTTTATAGATATCTTTGATAGATAAATAATAGAATAGACAAAAATATAGTACATAAATTCGATCGCTTTCATATTTTCAAGTGCATAGATTCGGCATACTTTTGGCACGATTCATAAGACGAGATAAGAATTAAAGAGGAGAAGAGAGGAAATAGGCAAACAGAAAAAAAGAAAAGAAGATAGAATTGGAACGGGAGAGTAGGAAGTGGCTTTTGTGAGCCATTAAGAGAGAATGAACAAAGAGAGTCATCGAAATATTAAAACGAGAAATTTAGGGCCGAGAGAAAGTTGGCTTGGATAATGTATAATGATTAGAAACAGTACATAGAGAAGTGAAGAGAGAGAGAGAGGTGGAAATAATAACGAGATACAAAGAGATAAAGATAAAGATAGTACTAGAAATTAAGAGCTATTAGTATTGTTTTTATCTTTGGATAACCGAGTCTTATAAGCAATTTCGGTCGCTAAATATGTATATTTGTTTAATCTTCGCTAAATTAATGCTTTTGTCATTTTGAGCCCAATCGTTACAATGTTATGACTTAACCGCAACAGATAGAATATTGTTATTGATTATATGTATATAAACAGTCGACTTAGTAAGATCTAGAACGATGTTGTAGGATATATCTAGAATCAGTCTAGGGTAATGGCATCAGAACACGAAACACACGTGTTTAATATAAGACCCCCATAGTATTTTTGGGGATGCTTCATAAGGATGGACTGTTGCAATACTACGCGACAACTTTTAGTAGTATTAAAAGAAAACGACAATACGTCAGCATTAAAAATACACACCCGTAAGTAAGTACACACACGTGGAAACGATTTTCTCGATAAATCAATTCTTCCTTTTTTTTTTGTTGCAAGAGTTTCCATTAATCGTTTAAAAAGAATAATGCTTAGCACGTAAAAACATAAAATACAGATTATATTATATCATCGATATAATCTATCTATATCATATATCTTACTTCCTTTATTAGCTTCGAGTATTATATCAAGCAAATAATTTTATTGTCGTTTAAATCGTACATTAATCAATTCGATTTAATTTAACCTAGGATTTTCTTAATACGCTTTACTCTATGCCATTTCTAATATGAGATACTTGTAAAATACGGAATAGAGAGATAAAGACACTGAACGAGAGAGAGAGAGAGAAAGAGAGAGAGAGAGAGAGAGAGAGAGAGAGAGAGAGAGAGAGAGAGAGAGAGAGAGAGAGAGAGAGAGAGAGAGAGAGAGAGAGAGAGAGAGAGAGAGAGAGAGAGAGAGAGAGAGAGAGAGAGAGAGAGAGAGAGAGAGAGAGAGAGAGAGAGAGAGAGAGAGAGAGAGAGAGAGAGAGAGAGAGAGAGAGAGAGAGAGAGAGAGAGAGAGAGAGAGAGAGAGAGAGAGAGAGAGAGAGAGAGAGAGAGAGAGAGAGAGAGAGAGAGAGAGAGAGAGAGAGAGAGAGAGAGAGAGAGAGAGAGAGAGAGAGAGAGAGAGAGAGAGAGAGAGAGAGAGAGAGAGAGAGAGAGAGAGAGAGAGAGAGAGAGAGAGAGAGAGAGAGAGAGAGAGAGAGAGAGAGAGAGAGAGAGAGAGAGAGAGAGAGAGAGAGAGAGAGAGAGAGAGAGAGAGAGAGAGAGAGAGAGAGAGAGAGAGAGAGAGAGAGAGAGAGAGAGAGAGAGAGAGAGAGAGAGAGAGAGAGAGAGAGAGAGAGAGAGAGAGAGAGAGAGAGAGAGAGAGAGAGAGAGAGAGAGAGAGAGAGAGAGAGAGAGAGAGAGAGAGAGAGAGAGAGAGAGAGAGAGAGAGAGAGAGAGAGAGAGAGAGAGAGAGAGAGAGAGAGAGAGAGAGAGAGAGAGAGAGAGAGAGAGAGAGAGAGAGAGAGAGAGAGAGAGAGAGAGAGAGAGAGAGAGAGAGAGAGAGAGAGAGAGAGAGAGAGAGAGAGAGAGAGAGAGAGAGAGAGAGAGAGAGAGAGAGAGAGAGAGAGAGAGAGAGAGAGAGAGAGAGAGAGAGAGAGAGAGAGAGAGAGAGAGAGAGAGAGAGAGAGAGAGAGAGAGAGAGAGAGAGAGAGAGAGAGAGAGAGAGAGAGAGAGAGAGAGAGAGGTTAGGAGGATTTTATTATTCCTCAGGATCTATGAATATATATATTCTAACCTTGATTTTATAGCTCGAGCATTCGGATATCCGTATAGTGTAAGCTCTTTACTATCACCCAGATTTACGGATATTTTAGAGTTTTGAATATAGTATTCGAGTATTCGAGTATTCGAATATCCGAATAGTAAGAAGTCCCTAGTTCGAATCGATGAGAAAGAAAATAAGAAAAAGGAATGATAGAAGAGGGATGATGTTTTCTGTAACAAGGAATAAAAAGAAATTAGAATCTAGCTAGCTAGCTAGGTAGAGTTAGGTACCGGCGGTTGCCATTGTTTCACTTTTTGCGTCTTTACCTTTTTTTCTTTTTCCTTTTTCCCTTTTTTTTTCTTTTTTTATTTAAGATACATCTCCTCGTTCCTTAGTCAGGCGATCCTCGGTGGAGCTATAAAGGGTGGTTTTCGTCGAGTATACTAAGGGATGGTAAGGAGGGACTTCTATTCGACAAAAGAAAAGCTAGAAAAGCTACGATCGTCCCAATTTCACTTCTTGCGCCTCTCTTTCCACGCCCCCTCGTGGCCCTTGCGCCACGAGCTTATCATCCTTTCTCTCTTTCTTTTTCTTTCTTTCATCTATCTCTTTCCAACAGCCAATATATAACCATCTTCTCCTGATCTTTTTTCCTTTTTCTTCTTCTTTTTCTTTTTCTTTTTATTTTGTTCAGTAGGTCAGCTCGTATATTATATTTCAGCCGCTCGGTTAAGAGTTTCAAGGTTTAGATACATTAAATGTATAAATATACCTAAGTACGTACATACGTACATATATGTGTATATGTGTGCGTTAATTAACGTTCTGCGTGCATAACTCCTCGAGATATTCGCGGTATTCAACGAGGCTTAACCATCTCGGTGTTTAATATGCATGTGTGTGTGTGTGTGCGCGCGCGCGTGCTTATGTGTTTTGTATACGTGTACTTTATATGTGTATATGTATGTATAAAAAATTGATTATAAATTAAGAAATAGTTAAAAAGAAAAAAAAAAGAAAAATTATTAAACTTCCGGTTTAACCGGAAGTGTCGGGTGTTTTATTTCGTACGATTAAAATATTTGACATATGAAATCGTAAAACTTTTCTTAATATATGTTTGTATGTGTGTATATATATATATATATATATCGTTTTTAATAAAGGAGATATTCAATTGGCTGTTAACTTTGTAATGAACCAATATATATACGCGTATGCAT
>NC_140816.1:122500-150000 GCF_050613455.1 Vespa mandarinia | reverse complement strand
TTATATTCATATTTATATAATAGTATTATTATATTACTAGCATAATATATTATAATTAATTATAATATAACAAACATAATATATTATAATTATATTATTAGTACAATGCAATATAATTGTATTATTAATATAGTAAACTATAATCATAATGTTAATATATAAAATCTTAGCATGTATAATGCTAATATATACAATCTCTTCTCCTTCATGCTTTTCGTTCCGGAATATATTTTAAGATTACATTTTTCACGTCTCGAAACACATTGGTAACTTCTCGAAATATTTTGTTTATTTTCTTATGCAGGAAAAGCTGCAGAGAATTCCAAAACGAAAATATCCTTCCGTCGAATATATAAAATTTTTGATAATCGATAAAAAACAAATATAAAACTGAGGAAAAATGATAGTATTTACATGATCTCCGTATATTTTTCTTCCTTTCGAAGATAATAGAGATATTCAGAATAAAATGTCCGAACACATATCATTTAAATATACCACTTTATTATTTTTTTTTTTTGAGAACATCGAAATATTTCGAATAGAAATTGTTTGATCTTCTAGATAAAATACATAAACTTCAAAAATCGTTCTGAAACCGCTCGTTTGAGATTAATAATAATTTTTTTTTTTTTCTACGAGCTATTTTCAATAGCTCGTAGAAAAAAAAAAACAAGAAAATAAAAAAAGAAAATCATTTTCATCTTCAAAAGATGATACGATACACATGGTAATTTTCTTTTCCAGATACATAAGATATTTGAATCAATATTATTAATCAACATTTAAAAATTATTCTGAAATAAATCGTTTGAATTAATGATTAATTGTTTTTTTAATTTTATTTTCAATGATTTTCATAATTGAGTATTAAAATCTATTATGTACAAATAACTTTTACTCGAGAAACTTCGTTCTATTATATACATATAAAAAAAAAAAAAATAATAATAATTATTATTATTATTATAAAGTAAGTGTTCGAAAATTCTATCAAAATTCTATTTCATTTTTCTTTGTTCTATAATATCAAATAAGGTAATCGACCTATTTCAGGTTTCCAACCATCAAATATTGTTTCCATTTGAGGAATCTTGATCTCCGAGAATTTAGGTTATATTCTCCGAATTTTGAATTCCACTCGATTGGTAATACGCAGAAGCAAAACAATGATGAACTGTCTTTCTCAATGACTTCACGAAATTATTCTTTTGTTATACACGTATGTGTACATATGCATACCCATACATACACATCATACACACCCACACACACATATACCAGAGACAGAGAGAAAGAGAGAGACACGCATATAACAGTCCAGTAGTACTTCGACATATCGAAATAGCTCATATAACATAAAATGTGTATCAAAATGACAGGTAGCTCTCCTGCGTAACTCTCCAAAGGAATATATTACTCAATTAAGAATTCAAATAAGAATCTTTAAGTATGGCAAATATCTACATATATAATATATACACGTATATATACGTTTATCTACTATAAAAAGTATTGGATTTTTAATTTGAGTACTAATATCAAAATTAAGTTAGTAATATAACCTATAAATATAACCTATAGTAACATAACCTATAACCTATAAATGTTAATAAACTTTTCCGTTTTCAGTCGATTTATATGCGTATTCATGATTTCTAACGTTCATGATAATAATTAAATTATATGTTTTGTATTAATTATAATGTATAATGTATGTGTGCGTGTATATATATATTGTGTATATATATATTTGTGAATATATATATTGTGAATATATATTGTGAATATATATATATAAGAATTATCCATTTTCATACTTGAGCATCCACTGTTTTGTTTTGTTAGGAATATATCTTGATCCGAATTGTAGTTGATCCAAATGTCATATTATTATCGAGTTCATAAATTATAACAGGAGGATAAAATAAAGATTATTACTTCATCCGCAATCTTTAGTAAATAAGGCTGTACATATTCTTCATTTTCCTCTAACCTAATTTTCTCAACTAAAAAACTTTGTGGATAAGATCTTGAACTTAGCAAAGTACCGGTGATTTAGATTGCCTCATTGCTAACAAATCTAATTTTGGATATAACTACAATCTCATCCAAGACACTCTGAATAGTAGACAAACTTTTAGAGCCATGAGTGATTTCTTTTGCCAATTTTATCGACTCATCATGATATAAGCTTACTTTGTTCATTAATCATTTAATTACTGAGAGCCGTAAAATTGATCTTTAGCTTTTCATAACTTTTCCTCGCTGATCTAAAAAAAGACACACCATTTCAGAGCCCTAAGATAAGAATTGACCATCACTGAATAAGGGTAAAGATATCTAGCAATATGTTTTGTCACATCATTCATTTCATATTTTCTCATCAATGAGAAGATTTTGTCTATTGCGAACCATAAACTTTTAGTTTTAACACAATCTAATTAAGGGATTTATAAATCAGCCTGTCCTAGATAATTCACAGCATCTGGATATTTCAGAGTATAAGAAAGATGAGTTAAGAATTCATCGGTTATGTTTTCCTTTACCTCTTGAGAATTTGCTAACATAAATGGTAAAATCTTTTAGAATAGTGATGATAGATTCAACAATGCGTCGGCATTAAATTATGCCATTTTAACCGTGGGTGCAAGGATTTTGATTCCAAAGAAATCAAAGATTCTAATAATACATCTCTTGAAATGTAATCTTTAAATGCTCCATGCGACGACTGTCATAATATTACTTAGAGCAACTATTTATTTTTTAGTTATGGCACTTATTTTGTATGGTACTAGTTTTGTTATTTGGCATTAGTTTATATTTAGTTATGGTTAGCTATTATCATTAGATCAGAGTATCGTTTCTTTTTAGAGAGAAGCTGATATTTATGTGACATGAAAGTTGTCCATCCAAATATATTATCATCCTTTTAATGATATTTATTTAATTCCTTAAAAACAAAAAAAATATATGTATATATATATTTTTAAATGTAGAAATTAAATTTTCTTAATTTTACATTAACAATTTTCAATAATTGATTAATAATTTTTGTGTTAATTTTTAAATCTCTTATGATATCAAAACGCTTACTGGATATTTCGATTATACGTTTAACGAGAATCGTACGATGAAGAATATGCAGGAGCGTGAATAAAACTATCAGAAAAGTTCACGATTGCAGACCAAAGGTTAGGATAATTCTCCTTGGCTTCTAATCGGACAATCGACGATGCGGAGCGTACGATTGATTCAATAACGAGGAAATGTGTCTTATGATTTTGTATTTTATAAATTATTCGATCGTGTATTTATGTATATAAAAGAAGAAAAGAAGAAACAAGTAAAATATAACAAAATAAAATAAATACAAAATAAAAAACTCACCGTATAGGCGATAGTGTTGTTAGGTTGAGAAATGCGACCATGCTTTTTTTCCTGCGACGTAGAACCATCTTTGCTCTCATTATCAGAATCTGAAATATACATAAAAAAATAAATTATTATTATTATTATTATTATTATTATTATTATTATTATTATTATCATTATTAATATTAATATTATTATTATTGTTATTATTATTAATATTATTATTATCATTATTAATATTAATATTATTATTATTATTATTATTATTATTATTATTATTATTATTATTATTATTACTATTATTATTATCATCATTATTAATATTATTATTATCATTATCATCATCATCATCATTGTGTTATATTTTCGCACATGTTTGAAATAAATTACCTGAATGAAACTATTTAATATTTTCTTTTACAATAAACTTTTAATTTTTTCGTATAAAATAACAAAAAGAAAAAAAAAATATATATATATATATATATATATATATATCAAGAAAAAACAAATTCTTTCTTTCGTATAGAATTATTAAAAATCATCGTTCATTTTAAAAGGAAAATTATTGTAGATATAATAAACGAGCAAACGTTTAAAATCAACAACACGTGATTTTCTGAGTGTTACTACTGATCTTGATAAACAATTGACGGTTGCTTTTAACGATCATCAATTCGATCGCCTTCGTTGTTCTCTTTCATTTGATGTATTTTTTTGTCACGTGTTAAACGATATATATATATATATATATATATATATATATATACTCGTATAAAACAATCCTAGAAATTGTGCGACGACAGGGGTTCATAGAAATAATACGTATTTAACGAAATAACTGTAATTTTACTTACATATGTATATATAAAATTATTTACAGACTGTTAAATATATCGATATAAAATACGCATCGCAAATGATCGGACAAATATATTCATAAATCATTTCATTATTGCTAATTTACCTTTTCTTTTTGCTTTTTTTCTTTTTCTCTTTTCAAATTCAAAATGAATGGATTTGTATGCGGCCACTATTGCTTTTTTTCTTTTACTTTTTTTTTTTATTTTTCTTTTCTTTTCTCTTTCAATTCCGTAACAAGATTTATAAACGAATCGACAAATGATACAAAACAAAACGATTAAATCTAACAAACGCGCGTATTACTATGAGAACTTAAAAGAAGAACTTAAAAGAGAAAAAAGAAAAAAAGAACGAAAAATGAAAATATAAAAAAGAAAAACGTTAATATCTAAGCGATATGTAATGATTTAGAGAAGAACGAGATATCTTTTTTTTTTTTTGCATCCTCAGCATACCTGCAATAGAAGGAGAGTACTGAAGTGTTCGCAAATGAAGCTCTGGATCTCCTTCAACGACGTAGTAGACGACATAATCTCCAATTTGTTTTTCATAAATACGAACATTATTCGGCAAGTAATCCTTAGATTCATCAGAATTTAACATTTTTGTATTTTTGCAATTCTTCCTTATCGAAAAAACGCAACACGATACGAAACGACGTTACATGGATTAAAACATTTCTTTTAATCTTATTTTTCTTCTTCTTTCTAATTATTATTATTTTCAAGAACTTAATTTTGTTTCGTTAACGAATCACACACTAATAATCACGCACAAAAAAAAAAAGAAAAGAAAAAAGGAAAAGAGAAAAGTACAAAGAACACTTGAAATAATATTGAACAAATTCATTGAAGTTTATAACACTTACATCAACCTAACCTTTTTTTTTAATTTATCCATTTGAACTAACCTCGGAACCTATCAATGAAAATGAATTTTTTTGAATGCCGCTAATTAAATTTTCTTTCTTTCTTATTTTACTAATCAGGTAATGTTTCGCCGGAGAATATATAGGAATTTATTTGCGATAGAAACGACTGATGTGCGTATATACACACCACACACACACACACACACATATATATATATATATATATACCACATAGATTAATATCGACGCGACAAGTCTACAGATAAAAAAAATCAAACAAAAGAAGGAAAAAATCTCGCGGCTAACTGTCACGTCGAAATAAAAATATGGTAAGTGTGTGTGTGTGTGTGTGTGTACATATTTATATATATATATATACACAATGCATTGAATATAACATATATACGTGTGTATATATATGTTATATTCAATGGATTAAAGATTCGTGTTTAAAAAATAAACGAACTTAGACAAATTCGTAGCCGATAGAAGAATATTTTGTTATGACAAGTTGACAGGGAGATTGATGATTTTGAGAAAAAAAAAAAAGAGAAAGAAAAAAAGAAAAAAAAATTATAAAGATTATTTCTATAAAGGATATTAATGAAAATTTGATAAACGTGAAATAATTCAAACAAATTCAATGATCGTCGCGTAAAAAAAAAATAAGCGGTCTTGTGAGACGACAACGAAGAGAAAGAAGAAATAAGAAAAAGGAAAACGAAAGAAAGCGTTGAAACAAAAAAGAAAAGAATTTATAAACGCTAACCGTGAACACAAAAAAGGTAAAAAAAAAAGAAGAAAAAAGGAAAGAAAAAGGATCAATTAGGATAAAATTATACTCGACATCCTCAATCGTTGTCAAATACGATATCATTATACGATACTCGTTCGTAAGAGAAAAATAATTGTATAGTTTATAGATAAAATTATTTTTTTTCTCATAAGAGAAAAATAATTGTATAGTTTATACATCTCAATACGTTTTTTAATAACGCGGAATAATGGAGAGAAGATGGCAAAAGGGTGGGAGGAAAACTACACAAAAAGAGATCGAAAAAGGCTGAATTGTACCTGGCTGGCTCGATCATAATAAAAACGACGAACCACTTTCTACTTATATTCCCTTCCAGGAAAGTAAAAAAAGAAAAAAAGAAAAAAAAATAATAAAAGGAAAAAGAAAAATAAACGAGTAAGAACATTCGCGATATTCTCTTTTGCCCGCGCATATTCTTTAATTATTATTATTATTTTTTTTTCTTTTTTTATTTTCTTTCTATCTAAACGCGTTTAATAATGAAAAAAGATAAACTATTCTCGTAACTCGAACGTATAGAGGGAGGGAGAGAGAGAAAGACAGAGAGAGAGAGAGAGAGAGAGAGAGAGAGAGAGAGAGAGAGAGAGAGAGAGAGAGAGAGAGAGAGAGAGATGTGAGAAGTGAGATGCGTTAAAGCCTACTTCTCACGTGACGACTAGTCGAAGGACAATTTGATTCGTTGAAAAGAGAAACTTATCGTCTATTGGCTCTCTCACGAAATCGTATATAAAGCCGATAAAACTTGTTTCTTTGTATTTATCGTAAGATTTGTGTTAGATTAGATATAAGAAAGAAAATGTATTATGCTTTGCTTCCTCATACTTCTTCCTTATTATTTATTTCTTTATTCTTTTCTCTCTCTCTCTCTCAATCTCTCTCTCTCTCTCTCTCTCTCTCAATCTCTCTCTCTCTCTCTCTCTCTCTCTCTCTCTCTCTCTATCTATCTTTCTCTCTTACACACACACTCTCTCTCTCTCTTTCTCTTTTCGAAGAAACATTTAAGGTTCGTACCGTATTCTCACTCTTTGATTTTTGAAGTCACATAATCGCGATTGTTAATAACGAAACAGGAATGAAAATGTTCGCGAATCGAAAGTCAACGTATGTAACAACGACGACGACGATAACGACACAACACGACACGACGACGACGACGCAACTATAATAACAATACACTCATGCGACTATCTCGAGCGTTCGCCAATGACTGACGTTCGTTACTCTTGAAGCGGCCATATTTAATATGTCACACGTCATAGAAGGTGCGATGAGTTAATTTAGTGTATTATTCTTATTATTATTCTTCTTCTTCTTCTTATTATTATTATTATTATTATTATTATTATTATCATCATCATCATTAGTAATAGTAGTAGTAATAGTAGTAATTTATTTATTTCTTTTCTTCTTCTTCTTCTTAACGTCTTACAGATAAACATTTGCATTGCTTAGTATGACGAATTTGAGATGGTAAGGTTTATTAAGTCGTCGTACGAACATATCGTGTTTCTTTGTATCTGTGTATCTGTACGTACTACTGTTGATGATTATATGTAATACGATTATATGTAATAAGAATCGGATCAGAATTGAAATTATTCATAAGAATGCATTTGAGATGGAAATATATATGTATGTGTGCGTGTGTGTGAATATATATATATATATGCGTTTGTTTAACTACAAGCGTCATCAATTTTTTTTATTTTTATTTTTATCAAATGATTTAAGTTTTCTTTCATTCATATAATATCTATGATAAGAATATACATTATTTTATAAGAACGATCGAAAAAATATTAATTTCGTTTTAAAATCGACGGAATATACACACACACACAAACATATATATATATATATAAATTTTTGTTAGAATTGTCATGAAAACTTTAACACGTTTTTTTGTCTTTTTATTTTAGTTTCCATTTCTTTTTTCTGTAAATGTTGCAAATAAAGAAAGAATATTAATTAGACAGAGCTTCCATATCACAGTTGAAATTTTTTATCAAAGTTAAGATTTATGTTCTCGTTTATATCGATGTCGCTTAGCGAAGGAACGATTTGAAAAAAAAGATTAATAGGAACATTTTTAAATTTAAAGTATAGACGTGTATTTATATACGTATGTACTAAGTATTGATAATGTAAAGTGCTAACGTAAGAATGTATCATTAACGTTCCAACAAAATATAATTGTAAATGAGATTATCTAAATATTTTTATTTTCAAAAATAAAAGTTATATATGTATGTATATACGTATGTATGTATATACGTATGTATGCATATATATATATATATATGCATATATACAGGATATACGTTCCTATGTACAAGAAAGATTAGTTAGTTTTAGTCGACTACAAAGTGTATGTAAACAATTTTTTTTTTTTACTTGTGATCTTTTCGAGTTATAAAAGTTAACATATTTTTTTTCTTTACATCATTTTTCTTCATATTTATATAGTAATGATTATTTTAAATCAAAATCATATATATATATATATATATGAATCATTCAAATATATTACTTATATAGTTTACAGATATATAAATTAATATAACATAACTTCAATAATATAAAATAATTCCAAGTATCAAAGTCATATATACTAAAAAAAAAATTGATAGTATGTGTCATTTATCAGATAATCGATATCTTAAGCGCAAAAAATAATTAGTATTTTATAGGTAACTTTGAGAAACAATCGTTGGACTACATAATATTTTGAAATCAATTATGTCGTACATGAACATTGACCTTGACAAAGACGTTCACTTGTATACTTGATTTGTAAATAATGTATTTCTATATAACACGGAGTAGGTATTACAGTGAAATATGAATTTGTTGATCATTCGTTAAGGTGCCAGTTATCTTGCAAATCGTACATAGTAAACAATTTTTTACTAGATATCAATTTGATATCAGCGTTTAATTACTGTTACATAAGTATATAAAAAAGAAATTATAGATAAAAAAAACTATTAAAAAAAAAAAATAATAAAAAAGATAAAAAAAAATAAAAAAAATAAAAAATAAAAAGAGAAATAAAAAAAAGTAAAAAAAAATTAAAAGGAAAATAAAATAACATGCACATTGTAGAGATGCCGATTTGGAGAGGTGCACATTTTGTTTTAATAAATTCTCATATAACCAATCGGTAACGTGATATTTGCTGACGGATATTTACAAATGGACACCCTATGTATGTATATATATATATATATATATATATATATATATATATATATATATATATATATACTTCAGGGTAAACATATAAAGTCGTATAAAGTAAGAATTCTTTTCTTTTTCTTTTATCTTTCTTTCTTTTTTTTTTTTTATTGGTCACATTCTCCATGATGATGTAATCTAATAAATGTAGACCTATTTAGAAATATAAAAGCCACTTTGTGCCGATTAGTCAATTATAGGTGTACCACGCCTACGTAATACGTCTAATTGGCGTTTGAGAAACAAAATTAAATATACGAATAACAAAATAAAAAAAAAATAAATTAATACATAAAATGACAATAAAAAATTAAATAAATAAAAAGAAAACGAACATAATCCTAAATACGACCTTAAAGATCTTAATAATTTTGTTTTCAATTAATTCGATTGCAATTATTCGATCGTAATTATTCGAATGTAAAGTCTTACGTTGAAATTGATGTATACATTTTTAGTGGGTTTAATAACTTCGATAAAATACGATTAAAAACGATCAAATTCAAACATCGAAAATTTGTTATCGTCGTGCGAATAATGTAATATAAGTACTTACATTTTCATTCAAGTTCGTTGCGTGATCGTTACAACTTACAATAAATTGAACAATACGTCCTAATTAAGCGTTTTTCGTTTCAGTAATAATTTGTATGACACATGCGCATGCCGCATTGAATGAACGGAATTTGTAACAATTATTTATTAAATGTCAATTATGTATTCTTCTCCTCGATCGTACGAATTTAATCTATTTATTTTATTATTGTATTTTATTATTATGTAATTTAATTTATTTTATTTTATTTTATTTTATTTTATTCTTTATAGAAATCTGATGAAACAGTATTTGCAATGATTTTTTGGATAAAGACAATGTTGATAAGTAAATATGTGTGAAAAATGTTACGTGTTTTTTAATAAAAATGAAAAATAAATAATACGTTTACTCTTTCATTATATATTATTTTTATACGTGGATTATTAATTATTATTATGTATATGTATTTTATGATTTTATGTAATCTATATATATGTAATATTTTAATAAATATAATTACTATTTTTATATAAACAATTATTATATTCAGATTATTATTATATATAATATTATTATTATAATATATATATATATATATATATATATATATATATATATATATATATATAAAGATTACCTATATATAAAAATAGTAAAATTTACATTATATATACATATATATATATATACATATATATATATACATATATATAAAATATATATTATCTATTATCTATACCTGTAGATAATTTATATACATGATACATATATAAAAATAGTAAAATAAATATTATATTATTTGTATACACATATATATACATAGATTATGCAAAAAATAGTATAATAGCAAAATATTTTCTTTCATTTAATTATTCATCTTTTTCATTCAAACTGTCATTAACTCAGAGATGATTAAATTAATAAAATTTTTCCGTGTAAAATCTAATGGTCTAAAATTTAAAAATTCGATATAAATCAAATCGTAAGAAACAAATCAAGATTCGAGTATACCTCAGCGATCGTTCTTTACGATTGATGAAAAACATTAGGTATTAGAAGATATATCTAACATTACGTTACTTTGACATCAAGTTATTATGATAATCGTTTTCGATAATTAATTACTCGTTAAAATATGTCGACATTAGCGTCATATGTAACATTTCTATCGAATATATAACTTATCTTCTAATCTTATCTAATATTAGAAAGGATCATTGATGATCATTATTTTATTTTATTAAAATTAAACGTCGAATCATTATCGCATGTAAATGTAAAATAAATAAAAATTTCATTCGAATGATATTCAGATTTCTAAAAGATTTTGAAAATTTTCTTTTATGAAAACAAAAATCGAATAAAATTTTGATTGAATGCTTCTTTTTATATTATCAACGATACTTTTTCAAACGAGTTTAACGATGTTTCCTATACAACAATGATCGAATATTTTTATTTCTTTTTTTTTTTTTATATCAATCACGATCGATATAAAATGAATGAATTATAACGAATGATTTATATCAATTGTTTTTTGTGTAAAAAATTTCGTATAAAAGAACATTGTCTTGCACATAAAAGCACAAAATTCGCATTTATTTCTCCCATTTTTCTTTTTCTTTTTTTCTCAGTATAATATCAACGAACGTTTAACAATGTTTCAAGATAATGTCGGATAAAACCATGAACAATGAAGAATAAGTTGGCAAGGCTCAAAGAAACTTGGCCGATTTCGTAAATCTTTCGTTTTATTGGGTCAATTGCACGATTCTCGTCTATGCAAGTACACACACACACACATATATATGCATATATATATACATATATATATATAAATATATATAGATAGATAGATACGTGTTGCACTTACATACTTACGATTTCCTAAGCGTTTTTATGTGGTATAAATAATATAATTATATGAAAATAAAAATCGTATGAATATACGGGAGTGGATATAACGATCTATACACATTATATATATGTTGTATGTGTATAAATACAAACACACACACACACAAATCGTTTAATCAAATGGAATAATCGCGATATCCCGATAGAAAGGAGCATGGCGTCCGTGCTACTTTAAGAAAGTAAGTCAATGTAATTCGTTGGATTTGTAAGGTTGTATAGCCGTTAAATAGCCGTGATCTCGAGACCTTCGTTTTAGTCTTGATATCTCGTTACAAGGGCAACCTCTAATTCATTTTTTATTCGTTACCTTCTAATTCAATGCTGATGCTTCCGTCTTTTCATAGAGACATTTTAATGTGAAGTAATTTGAATACTATTTAAAACATATCGATTATCATATATTTCGATATTTTTGACTTAATTTTCGATTTTTAAAACCATTCAACTATAAAAAAATCCGATATATAGATTCTAAATATAGATATAGTTTTAGATATAAAAATTTAATATATATATATATATATATATATATATATATATATATATGTATGTATATGTGTATATATGGATATTTTTTTATATGTACATCTTCTTAATATATTAAAACAAATTTCACAATTTTACGTTCAAAAATATTTTTAAAATGCGAAATAAAACATTCTTTCGGTTTAATCGAATATTTAGTTTTTTTTTTTACAAAACACTCAGTATTTTTTGTTTGTTCGTTAATTAGATATTTTAATGGATTATCTTCTAAAAACTTATTGAATAAATATTGATCTGAAGTTAATAATTAACGAGTTAATTGATTTCGTTTTTTATAAACCGTGTCTCATATTAATAATGATGATATTAATAAATAAAATAAAGTGGGTTTATTTCTTTAGACGTTGTTTTAGTTTAATAATAAAAAAAAATAATAATAATAATAATGAAGAAAGATTAATGAGGATAATTATTGTTTTGTTTAAAAATAATTTGAAAGAATTTGAATAAAATATACTCTAATTATTGTAATAGATTTTTTTTTTCTAAACTACAATGTTAAAGAGAAATATTTTAAATTTGAATAGATAAATAATTATCGATATTATATCAATTATTTATTAATTCATAGATAAGTAAATAAATTAATTATTAATTTAGTAGACAAAATTTTTGTTAAAAATATCGATATTTAATTATTGATCAAGTCATATTAAACAGTATCAAAATTAATGTAATAATAATATGATTCATGAATTGAATTAATGAACGAATAAAAAAAATTATTCATAAGTATGTTTAATTTTATTTTGAAGATTGATTTGATTTAAGATTGATCGATCGATACGTCAATCGATAGAAATTAAAATTAAAGTCTCACCTTTTGATAGCTTGTCGACGGATTCGAATCTTCCTTCGACCTTGTTCCTCAAAGTATCCAAATCGAATGGCGCTGTGAATCCGTGATCCACGCTACGGCTTTTACTCCTGTAAAGATTCCAACGACAAATATATTAGATAAGAATACTCATTTTAATTATTATAGAATTTATAAGAGATATTAACACAAATATATTGCCCCATATCGTCGTTGAAAGAAGCTTCGAACGTTGGAAGAAATATTTAAATGACTGATCAAAAACGTTCGTTTTTTTTTGGTATTCTTTTTTTTTATTGCTTTTATCTTCTACACAGGAATCATTAGATATATAAACGACAATGAATATCTAGCTGTAAAACTAACATATAAGATGCAGCTTGACATGCACTATTTTTTATATGCTATGTATATATGCAAATACGTATATTTGTATGACTATGTCTGTGTGTGATGTATAAATGCCGTCGTCATAGATAATAACAAGAAAAAGGAAAAATAATAATTTAAAAAATAAAAGAGACTCTAGAAAGGATTTCTTCTGTTTTCTTTAATTTTTAACAGAAAATTTCCATTTTAAAATTAAAGAGATCGATAATCAATCGTATAATTTATTCTCAATTAGGATTAGAAATGCGTAATTTATTAATTTAAAGAAAACATTTTTTATATGTTTCTTTTTTATTGTTTTCGAATAAATAAATGATAATTAGCGAAAAAATTAAAAACACCAAAATGACTAGTGTGGAATTAAAAAAAGTTTTTTCAAAATTTTATATTTATGAGAAAAAAGAAAGGTAAAAGAAAAAGAAAGAAATCAATTCGTTTTCGAACGATGGCATGATGTTTTGCTCAATGGACAAAAATCCAAAATTGCAAGTATAAAATTTGAAATATCTTTAGATCGTAGAAATATTAATAACGAAAAGTAAATAATTCGTAATATTATTTATTTATAATTTTTATTAAATATATTAATCTGTTGTTTAAATTGAAGCGTATAATTTAATGCAATAATTGATGTATTTTTTTCAATATAATTTTATTGAACATAATTTTAATTTCATAAAATATAATTTTTAAAATATATAATAGAACATATTTTCAATATAATTTTATAGAATATAGTTTCAATATGAATTCTTTTAATTATTTTTTATTTTTTTTATTTTTTTTATTTTTTTTATTTTTTTTTAATATAAAATTTGTATAAACTTGGAAGTGTCATTTAAAACAAAAAAGTATTAAAAAATATTCATGATTATTTTTCTTTTTTTTTTTTTAATACTAATGTTGAATACATCGAATTATTTGTTAATGTCAAATTTATTTGTCCGAATTTCCATTTTTTTGTCGTTTTGATAATTTTATTTTAATATTTTTCTTTCATTCTTTTTTCTTTTTCTTTTTTTCTTATTGATGTAACAAATAAACGTAACTTCTTTCATGTTTTGACATTTGCGAACTACGCAATATATAATTAATTATGAAAATAAATAAATAAATAAATAAATAAATAAATAAATAAATAAATAAATAAATAAATAAATAAATAAATAAATAAATAAATAAATAAATAAATAAATAAATAAATAAATAAACGAACGAATTGTACTGCTTTTTTTTTGGTTACGAATATCTATTAATGCGAAACACTATGGATCGATGAAAGCTCTTGTTACGATGTTACATACGTACCTGGTGTAAGTCCCTATAAGACTCTCCGTAGATCTCGAATGTGTGACATCTTGGGACATTCGCCTGGACCTAATGTGTAACAAACAATCCAAAACAAGGCCAATAAGAATACATGCAGTCTACATGCAGTGGAGCTTAAAAAATGATAAGATTAAAAATGATTGAGCAAAAATTGAGAAAAGAGAGAAAAGGAAATAAACGAAAGTAAAAATAAGAAAAAAAAACAGTTGAAATAAAAATAAGTTTACGAAAAGAAAAGAAAAGAAAAAAGAAAATGAATATAAAAATGAGAAAAAGAACAAAAATAATGATGAAAAACAATATTTTATTCGAAGAATCGATCCCTTTTCTTTTTTTTCTTTTTTTTATTAAATAATAATAATAATTTATAATAATAACAAAATATATATATATACAGTTTCTTTTATTAATAATAATTATAATATCAATAATAATAACAATGGGAAGAACAATTTTTTCACAAATCATGTAAAAGACATTACACAAATATGGACTATCGTTCTCTGAAGCGAGAAAGCATTAGAAATAAAAAAAAAAAAAAATAAAAGAAAAAGAAAAAGAATAAAAAACAAAAATTCAAAAATAACAATAAACATTTCAAAAAACACAAAGGCGTAGGCTTCAAAAAGCGTGCGGCGTTCTTAAAATCGTTATTACGCAAAAAACAATCGATATGCAAAATAAAATTTTGCAGGTGGCGCGGGTATGAGGAAGGCGAGAAAAGAAAAAAAAGCATGTTTTAAAAAATTATCAAATAAATTATCCGTATTTCTGTTATTTTTTTCTTTTTTTTTTTTGTTTCGTAAACAATAACTTCGTAACTTTTCTATTCCTTTTTATTTCTTTTCCTCTCCTTTTTTTTTTTGAAATAACATAGAAAAAAATATCTAAATTATTGCGTAATAATATTATATTATTATAAGTTTGGTCATACGTATCCAATATAATTATTTTCGAATAAATAAAAATATATTTTACGAGTAAAATTACTGCGAATAAATAAAACAAATAAATAAACAAATAAAATAATATCATGTAATATTTTTTCTCATCAACGTTTTATTTATTACATACTTTCGTCGGATAAATATTGCAAATATGTCATTTTTTAGGTTTTTTTCTTTTTGTTGATTTCGTTTCTTTTCTTTTCTTTTCTTTTTTTTTTTCTTTATTCTTCTCTTTTAACGGTTGAACGCAACGAAACGTTTCTTTCGGCAGATTAATTATCTTCCGGTAGGAAGTGAAAAGCGTTTACCGTGAATGCATTCTCCAACATTCACCCCACCTTAACCATCATCACAACAACTCCCACTTCCACTCGTTCAACTCCATTTTCATCATCGCGTTTTTGTTTGCCACATCGAATGTGTCAGGGAGAATTTACGATTCTCGAAAGATAATTCATCATTTTTTTTCTTTCACCCCCTTTCGCCCACTGACCCCCCCCCCCCATAAAATCGAACATTTAACAAAAACATTGAAAATCTTTTAATCTATCATATCTTACTAATTCTTTTGTTCTAAACAGAATGTTTATAATATATTAGAAATAGAATATGATGGCGTATAAAGAATCTATTAAAGATTTTAATCGTAGTTGCGAACAAAGTGACGATAGATTCGAAATAACCATTATAATTAAGAATAATAATCATATGAAGTTTTCTAATGAAAAAATTATTTCAAAAAATTGTTTTACACAGATTGTTACATACAAGCTTATTCGAAATACGATATTATAAAAGTTAACAGTCCTATCCAGATTTATTTGAATACAATCCTTGACTCTTTAAACGTGCACGCGTATTAATTGTAACATATTAAATTTTCCAATCAATATGCGATAATTAATTGTACGCATTGTACGTAATAATTATAACACATGAAAATAAAGGAATATAAAAAAAGAAAAAAACTTTAACTGTCCCTTTAATTAATTCATTATATGGGGTTGATCAATATAATTGATATAGGAATTTTCAATTAAAAAAAAAAAAAAAAAAAAAATACTAGTATTATTTATTTACATCTGAAATATTAGAAAATATTTCACTGAACAAATTTCTTTCTATAGCGTTGATTTTATTTAGTTTTATTTAGATATAAAATACTCCATATTTTCAATAAAGAATATTCTATACTGTTATTTATTTATTAACTTTATACATTCATTCATTCATTCATTCGTTCATACATGCATACATATTATATATACGCATGTACATATACATACATAGATGTATGCACATATCATCTATAACGTTGCACTTTCTCTAGCGATTGTGTGATAACTCTATTGAAATGTTAACAATATTGCAACGACCTATTCAAAGAACTATAATTGTATGTATTTCATGTGACAATTAGAAAACAAAAAATAATAATAATAATAATAATAAAAAAAAAAAGAAAAAAGAAATTAATTGTTCCTTTAGAAAATATGATGTATAAGTTGATCAATACAAGTGATGTAGTCAGAATTTTACTAGTATTGTTCATTTAGATATAAAATATTAGAGAATGTTCCACTAAACAAAATTTTTTCTATAACCTTATTTTTATTCATAGATATAAAATACTAAAGATATAAAACATTAAAAATAAACAATTTAAAAATTGTGCGATTATATTTATTGTTCAATAAAATGAAGTCATAGAAATTTATTTTTCTATCGTTTTATAAAAATCTTTACATTGCGTATAAAACAGTTATCGCTGTCGGTAAGGGAAAAAAAAAGAAAATAAAGTAAATTACAGAATTCGTTCTTACCGATTCGAACAATAGATAAATAAGGAGAGAATGTTAAAAGAGGAAAACATTAAAAAGTGTTAGTCAAGCTAATTGAAACGGAATAAGTTTACATTTTTATGCTTGAAAGGACGAATGAGAACTCGAAAATCTTTAAGAGATGTGTGTTACGTAGATAAAAATAGGTAAACGATTGGCAATTTGCCATTACTATGAGTAACCTGTTCGTGCAGCACGAGACTTTCGAAATCGCATAAACGCACATACGCGTAATACATAAATATATATATATATAATACATAGATACTATATGTATGTATGTATCTATGTATGTATGTATGTATGTATGTATGTATGTATGTATGTTGTATGCATTTATGTACATATTTATGAAGAGAGGAAATGACTACCGTGAAGATGTTTCCCTCGATTAAAGTAACTAAGAAGTTCTTTGTGCATCCAAGCAAAACAGGTGCTTGGTTTACTCTTATATATGAAAGATTATTTCTAACTAAATTAATTCATTATTTATAACGACATTGATATTTCGTCAGTTTCGTATCATTCGATATACGACTTCGTTCTTATAAATGAATTTTTGTTATCCTTTTTTTTTTTCTTTTTTATTTTATTTCTAGTTCATTTTTATTTCATTTTATTTTATTTTACTTTTTTTATTTTTTGATAATTATATTCCTTATCAGAACCAAGAGTACGATTTCATTGGAAGGTCGAATTCACCGCGTTTCAATTTCACTCGAATCAAATCAATTTCGATTCGAATTAACAAGATATTCCATGGATTTTTTTTCGATTTAAACTTTTTCTTCTTCTTTTTTTTTTTTTTTTTTTTTTTTTTTTTTAATTTTTCATTTCAACATATACCAATCGTTTGTAGTATAGCGAGAATAATAAAATAATAAAATATCGACGATAAAAATGAATAAAATTTTCATACATATACATAATTGTATGTACATATCAGTGTATATGTCGATACATATATACGTATTGATATAAATTTTGCTTGTTATACTATAATAATCAATAAAAAAAAAAATAAATAAATAACATGTATATGTATAATGTAAAATAAGTAACATGTATGTATATATATATATATACATGTTATTTATTTATTTATTTTTATTTTTATTTTTATTTTTATTTCATATATCTATATATACGTACATACATACATACATACAGAATTTTCGATTTAAATCAATCCCTATCGAATATATGTGAAACAAAAAAAAAAAAAAGAAAAGAAGAAAAAAAAAGAAAAAAGGAAAGAAAAAAGAGATACGTTGGGAAATAAAAGTTGAATGGTTTCGACGTGCACGTAACACGAAATAAATTCTTTTTTTTTTTATTCTTTCTTCTTTTTTTTTTTTCTCTCTTTCGATCAACGTATAGAAGATATCAAGGTCAATTTTATTTTACCAAATTAATTCATATATATTTTTTGATTGGGTCGTCATTACGTTTTTAATAATACCTATATACAATACACATGTTAATGCATATACCACGAGATGTACATTCGTATATATATATAAAAAAAAAAGTTTCCATAATTCGACGAACGAGATTAAAATTCGATTTATAAGATAAAATATCGATTCGATTCGTGTCCTCGTAGATAATTGAATTTTAATTGATCGCCGTTAAAACGCGAATACCTGCACAATTCGTTTACTTTGTTCGAAAATTCAAGGGATAAAATGAAATACATTTTAGATTGCAAATGACGATCGCTAATTAATTAATTAATTAAATAATTAATTAATTACTTTCGTAACACTAAGATCGCACAATTTACAATTCGAAAGAGGAAATCCTACGGTGTACTGTTAAGAACTTTTTATTATGGCCGATCGATCGATTCTCAGCCAAGTTATGTGTCTTGTAATTAAAGCTGCACCGCGAAGAGAATAATCGTTTCTTTCGTTAGTTGGAAAAGAAAACTGGAGAAAGTAATATAAATTACTATGTCGTAATTACGTAGAACCAGATGATTTTATGAAAATGAAATTTCTTTCTCTCTTTTTTCTCTAAAGAAAAAAGAAAAAAAAAATGAAAAAATGAATCGGGTTTAATCAAAAGATTAAATAACAATGCGCAGGTACTTATCCGTTACGGTGATTTGTATTTTGTAATTGTCTTTTTTCAAACGATTTTTTAAAAATAAATATTATCGAATCAACGATTCCTAGAAATAACATTCATTTTTTTTTCTTTATCATTTCTGTTAGATTTTTTTCTTTTTTTCTTCTTTTTTTTTTTTTTTACAGAAAATAAGAGTTTCAATCAAACGAAAGGTAATAGTCATTAAAGGTTAAATAAAAAGGTTAAATAAAAGGACTGTAAGGTTAAAGGTTAAATAGTCATATATTAACATACACTTTGACAGTTTTACCAAAAAGAGAGAAGGATAATTTTTATGATGTGTCTTCTTTTCTTTTTTTTTTAAGCATGTGATTTATTTTATTAATAAAAAATGATTAAATGTATTTATAGCGACGATATACTTCGAGAGATATTTATCGACGAAAAAATTTTAAGAAATCATCCTACTGAAATTAAGCGGAGTCATATTATCAAAAACGAAAAACGAATAAACGAGAAGATCTTAAAGGACATTAAAAAATTAAATAAAACAAAAAAGGTCAATTCTTCACGACGCTGATTTTTAATGTTTTCATTGAATAAAAGAAATATCGATCGATTAAATTTACAATTAAACGATTTCTGTTGGTTTTTAACAATTTAAAAAAAAAAGACAAAAAAAAAAGACAAAACAAAACAATAAAAAAGAAAAGAATAATTATGTTCTACAAAAATAAAATTTTTTTCGGACGACCACGATAATGATACGAGAAAATGATCGTGCCAAATTTCATTCAAATCGTTTTCGTAGATTTCAAAATATCATTGGCACCGATTTGAAAGACGATCGTTTTAAGAAAACAATATTTAAAGTTTAAAGTAAATATTATGCCGAGAACTCGACAAATTTTTCGTATTTTCTGAGAATATTCTTAATGTATAAAACTATCGAATGAAAATATTTAAAGAAGAAAAAAAGATCGATTTCTTTTTTTAATTTATATTTGTAGATGTATATAACTCGTTTAGGTGTTTTTAGCTGTTTTTTTAATTTTTTTTTTTTTGACTTCTTTCACACCGTAGGAATTTTTAAATTACATGCCTTTTTTTATTCTTTGCATTTCGCCCGCAACCTTAACCCAAAACCTTAACACTATAGCGGCTAACTTATTACGGCGTCCGTAATTTGTCTTAATCTTCAAGTTTCATTTTAAAGATAGGCATGCTAATATATCAAGTCGATTTGATTTCATTGTGAAAAGAAAAAAGCACAAAAAAAAAATTGTACGTGATTGATGAAAACTAAGATTAGTTCATAGTTGAATCAGCAGGAAAAGAAAAAAGTGTGCTAATAACATATATTAGTTCCCTATCATTGCGATCATTTTGATATCATGTAGCGAGATGGTGTTATTATTGATGTTATATAAAAAAAGAGAGAAAAGAAAAGAGTAAAAAAAGAAAAACGACAAAATAATTCTTTCAATGTCATTCATTCGTTCATTTTTTGATTTTTCGATCAACAGCATGATACAAGAAACATACAATAAAAGATAGAAATAAAAGAAAAAAGAAAAATTTGTAATAAATTAAGAAACTATTAAAACAAATTAATAAAGCAATTAATTAAAATAAGAATTATTTTGATTTTTACTTTATAATATGTTATTGTGATCTTTGCGATTAGGGGAGGCAATCTGTGTAAAAAAAAAGAAAAAAAAATCAGATAAAAAAAACAAATAAAAGAAACAAAAAAAAATATATAATTTAGTACTACAAAAGGTATAAAATAAAAAATGAGTCCAATTTTTTAAGATTTCTTTTTCCTTTTTTTTTTTTAATTAATTAATTAAAACTACTACTAATTTAATTGCATAACTTTCCTTTCGCAATTTATATCCTAGACGCAATATTATTCTAAATGGAAAAGCGTATTAAAGAAGCAAAAAAAAACAAAGAAAAAAAAATGGAGGTAAGAGATAGATCGTGAAAATGGTTTTTTACTTCAACCGACAACGTGTCACTTACGTTGATGAGATGAGATAAAAAAAAAAAAAGAAAAAAAAATAAAAAACAAAGAAATAAAAAAGAAACGAAAGAAATATTTGCAATAAAAAAATTATTTTGTTAAAGCACCATTATCATTTTTAATTTTATTATATATTATATAAAAGTAATCTAAGTTAAAACGAAAAGGAAAAAAAAATAGAAGAGAATAGAAAGTTTTAAGATTACACACAATATAAAACGGGATGAATTCATTTTTTTTAATTTTTTTTTTTTCATAAATATATATATATACTTATTTTTTTTTTAATTAAAATCATATCCAATTGCGATTTAATATTGTCAAACAAAATTACTGTTACAATACAAATCCCTGACAAGATATTATCTTGTAAAAAAAAGAACAGGAAAAAAGACAGAAGAGAATTAAAGGAGATGAAAAAAGAAGAAAGAACAGAAAAAAAAGAAAAAAGACAGGGGTAAGAGGTGGGTGGGTGGGTTGGTGTGTGTGTGTGCGTGCATGCGAGGAGGTGCAGTATGGGGTAAGGGGGAAAGAGGGAAGATTGAATGCGTAACGCGTTTTCTTTTACGTCGTAGACGATAAGCGTAGGACGAAGGCGAATCAATAAGCTCCGTTTCACGAGCAAGTGCTTTATCTTGTCTCGATAGATATAAATAATAAGACCGATGCGCGTTGCCAATCTATGAATTTCCTCATCCAATAAAAACATCGACACTTTTCTTACGAGTAACTTTAACGCAATTTTTAATGATTTATATGGGGAATGATCGACATAGAAATTTCTAGATTTCGATCGATAGTTCTCTCTCTCTCTCTCTCTCTCTCTCTCTCTCTCTCTCTATCTTTTCTATTTATTTCAAATTTTCATTTTTCTTTTAATTTTTTCTTCATTTTGTTGTCATTTTTGTATTTTCCTTTATTTCCTATTTTTACTTTTTTCTTTTATTTTATTTTCCATTTTTTTTTCTGCCTTTCTTTTTATTTTTTCTTTCCTTTTTTTTTCTTTTTTTTATTTATTTTCTTATTTTTTACGAATGATCGTTTTGGTCAAGCAAAACAACAGAAGACGGTACAGTGCCGAATTTACAACGAGCAACGTTACGGATATTTACGCTGAATGATTTAGTAATGCGTCTGCAGTTACTGCAGTGTCATGGCGATTTGTTTCCTCTGATGTAAGTACTTAGTTACTTACGTGTTCAATTTCGACATCGATTTTCTATGTAGGCAGATAAAGTAGACTCACTAACATATGAATTAATGAAAAATAGTAAACGTAAAAGATGAAGTGTGTCTTTGGATGAAATAATTTTTTCTTTCTTGTTTTCTCTTCCTTTCTTCTTTTTTATAATCATTTAATATTTATTAGCATGAAATTAACGTTTTAATTTTTTCGATATTATATATATATATATATATATATATATATATTTCTTTTTAAGAAAGTATATTTTTGAATAATAACGAAAACGTATTTTAAATAATAAAATGTTCGAAAGAGAGATAATTTAAATATGCAAATGTACGGACAATGAAAGTTCCATATGTTCTTTTTTTTTTATAATAATGATTTTATTGCTTTTTCCTTTCTCCTTCTATTTTGCTTTCTCTTTATCTTTCCTTTTGTAATAATATGGTTTCGTTTGCTCGAATAAACTTAATCTATTTCAATATCAATTTTACGCGTAGGTAAAACAGATAAATTAATGAAAAATAGCAGACGTGAATGATGAAATATGAGATGTAATTATTTGGATGATATAATTTTTTTTCCTTTTATTTTTATAATCATTTAATTAGCACGATATTCATGTTTTAAATTTATCGATTTTATATATATATATATATATATATATATATATATATATACACATACAACGTTTTTTAAGAAAATACGTTTTTGAATAGTAATGGAAACGTATTTTGAATAATAAAATGTTCGAAAGAGAGACAATTTAAATATGCAAATGAATAGGTAATGGAAGTTCTATATTATTTTATAATAATAGCTTTGCCATTTTTTTTTTCAATTTCTTTCTTAATTGTAATAATAGTTTTACATATTACAAACAATAGTTTTTTTTCCTTCAGCTTATTTTCTTTTTTTTTTTTGTAATAATTGTTCCATTGAATTTTCGATTTGCTCCTGCTCTTTCACTTTGGTCTCATCTTTTCTTTTTTTAAATAATCATCAATTCGATTTAATAATAATAATAACAATCATAATAATAATAATAATAATAATAATAATAATAATAACAATAATTAATAATAATAATAATAATATAGATAAATATAATGTTTTCCCGAAATGGATATATGTCCTCGTCAAATGTAGAAGGTTAAATTAAAAATTCTCTCGGCGTACAATGGTAAACGTATGCTAGAGAATTAATTATAAATAACTCGGTATGATAATATATCACGATGGATAGGAGGGGATAAAAGAAAAAAGAAAGAAAAATATCACATTAAATTCGCTTACGATATTAATATGATAATTCCTATATTTTATGTTTTAACCCAATCCGATATAATCTCTACCTCAATACATTTCTTTTATTTATTTCTTCTTCTTTTTTCCTTCTTTCTTTTAATACTTATTATGTGGATAATAATGCGATTTAATTATGATTTTTTTTTTAATTATGATTATACGAATAGTTAAAGAAAAATAAAGAGAATTAAGAAAGAAAAAAAGAAATATATTATTATGATATATTGAATAAAATTAATTGTATACATTTTATAATATTAAAATTACAATAAGGCCTGTTTATTTATTTATTTTTTTTTTTGTTCGAAATGATTTCCTTCATCAGCTTTTTTTTTTTTTGATCAATGACATTTTTGGACATCTCGTATATTTTAATTTTATTTTATTAGATATTACATTGGTATAAAATGATTTTCATATTTAGTATTTATATACACAGACAGACATATAAATAGTATATACATATACTATTTATATATACACGGAAATATTTTTAATGAGTGAAATAAATTTATAAAACTTTTTAATAATTTAATAAATATAAAATAAATAGCAAATAAAAAAAAGGAATAAACAAATAAATATATATTTTATATATATAGGAAAAAAAATGAAATAAAAGTATAATAACCAACTATTATTATAGTAAAAGCTTTAAAACATTCGTCTTATTTATACGTGGACTCGGTCGAAGGATTTGAAAGAAAATAACGTTTTCGTAAATTAAACACATTAACATTAAAAAGCTACTTTAAAATGGATGGGAACGTGTGAATACGGTATAGTCGTAAAAAAAAATGCATCAATAGTTTACATTCAGATCCCATCTCTGTTAATAGATCTCCTTGGTCTTAAAAATTCACTTGTACTACGATTCGAAACCGGTACATAATAGTATTGACAGTAAATAAACAGCACCTTTCTTTTTATTCTTCTTTGTTTCCGTTAACTTTTGCAAATTATATTGCTCCGACGATAGCAACATTACATTACGAAAGAAAAAATAATAATCCAGAACGATTGATAGAAATAAGTTACGTAAACGTATTACATGCTTTTATTAACAATAATTGTTTTGTGAACAGTTATTTTGTTATTATTACAATTTCTGTTTTGTGCATATATATGCATAAACAATTAATAAAAATGAAAATGAAATATATATATATATATATATATATATACATATTTAAATATTATTTATTTATATATTATAATATTATATTCAAGTCACGTGATTTTACTGCGAATTATAAAACAATTTTTTTTTTTCTATATTATACAATTCCTTTCTTTTTTTATCTTTTCCATATAAGAAAGAAAAGTCTTTCAGAAAATTATGAAAATAGTTGAAAAGTGAAGAATATCAAAAAAATTTATATTTCTGCCTGAATCTTTTCTGTGTTAAATTATTATAGTGAGATCATAAAGAAAAGAAAAAGAAAAAATACAAACACACGCACGCGTACAAATATATGATATACATACGTCCCTATATATGTAAATTTACCATATATATATATGTATATATATACATATCTAATCAAAAACAATTACGTGTATCGATAAACCTCACTTACATCATTGCGATTTAATAATAGTAATAATAATAATAATAATAATAATAATACAAAAAGAAAAAGAAAAAGAAAAAGAATAAAGGAAAAACAGAAGAAAAAAGGAAAAACTTATGCACCTACTTCTTTTCCTGATTACTTTAGTCACTTCGTCCAGCCACGTTCAGCTTTCTAACGAATTACATATTTGTATTATAACATGTCGAAAGAGTTGTTTCTTTCTTAACGATGTGTGCATGTACCTATGTATGTATATATATATGTATGTATGTATGTATTTATTTATATACTCCAGAGCTCGATTATGATCCGTGCGTGACTTCGAGCACGCATGCATGATCGTAACGCATGTATGCGGTTACGAACGATCTCTCAGGGCCTTTCTTGTTGTCCCTTTTTATAAGACAGATAACTCTCTCTCTCTCTCTCTCTCTCTCTTTCTCTCTCTCTCTCTCTCTCTCTCTCTCTCTCTCTCTCTCTCTCTCTCTCTCTCTCTCTCTCTCTCTGTACAGACAACTTCCATCGAAAGAGAGAAAGGCGATCGTGCAGTGCACGAGAACCGAGTTGGCCATTTCGAAATATCCTGCAACACCTTCAGCAGTCGATCTTCCTGCAATCGATTATATTACGACTTATGAGTATTCAACAATGAGTATCCGTCATTCGTATCTCTTGCAATGGAGAAATCATTTTTCTTTTTTCTAATATTTTCTTTTCGTTGTTTTTTTTTTCTATTCTTTTCTCTTTCTTTTTTTCATTACACGTTAAATAATAAAAATTAATTAACGATGACATTAACGTAGGCTAATATAATGTAAGCTGATTCAATTAATAATGATTTAACGTAGACAAACAAGTTATACGATCGGAAGGGGTAAAATTTTTTTTCTAGATAATTTAAATCAATGTACTTTTTTTTCTTTTTTTTTTTTCTTATATAGAAATCATCGATCGATTTATATAATGATCTTAAAGCGATAAGAAAAGAAATATCTTTTAGAAATTCTATGAGTGTATTTTCTTTTTATATAAATATCATGGATTAATCTATATAACATAATAATATAACATTGATAATGAAATTGTTGAGAAGAAAAAGAAAATCTTTTAGAATTTCTGTCATTGTCAATTATTTTTTTCTTTTTTTATATAAAAATCATCGATTTATCTATATATAATGATTTTACATTGATAACAAAAGTATTGATAAGAAAAGAAAATAAATTATTTTTTTTTTTGAAAACTGTTGATGTAAATTTTTTTATATAAAACTCGTCGATCGATCCATATAATGATCATACATTGATAAAGGAAATATTGATAAGAGAAAAAGAAACATCTTATAGAAATTCTATAAATATACATTTTTTATATAAAATTATCGATTGATATATATAATGACCTTACATTGATAAAGAAAGTATTGATAAAGAAAAAAATATATTTTTCTAGAAAAAAAATATAAAAATGATCAATTAATCTATATATAAATTTATTTATTTTTAAAATTATTGATTTGCATTAATATGTAATGTCGATATTTTATAGCATATCGTATCTAAACGAAAAAGTATTTTTTATCAACAAATTTTATTATTATTAATTAACCAATTCAATATTATATTATCGTTTATTAACATAGATATAAGCTATTGAAAATTTATGATAGTTTATGTTTTAATTTTTTATTAAGTTTATTATTATAAATAATAATAATATCTTATTATAAATAATAAGAATAATTAATTAATATTACTATATATATATATATATATATATATATAATTTATTATTATAAATAATAAGAATAAATAATTAATATTACTATATAATAT
>NC_140816.1:110000-117500 GCF_050613455.1 Vespa mandarinia | reverse complement strand
ACTGTTTTCTAAATATAATTTTGATTGCGAATGACTACTACTATATTAATACGCAATTAAAAATTTATAATTATTCATTCGAAAAGAAAAAAATTTTAGGTTGACTATTGCAAGTAAAGGTTAGGAGTAAAAAAATATTAAACTTTTACATGAAGCTTCTAGTTGATTTAATATAGTGAAAATTTTTCTTAATAAATTTTCTTGTAATTTAAATCAATCGCCAAATATTTATTCGAACATATATATGACTTATAAATATTTATTCGAACATATGTATGACTAAATAGAAGAAATCTTGGAAAGAATTTACTATCATATTTTTTATATTAAACTTTCTATTAATTAATACTTATAGTTATATAAATATATATATATATATATATATTATACGTTAGTATATAGTATATACCTACGCACGTATATATATATATATATACAATCTTCTAAACATAATAAAATAAATCTTAAAAATGTTTCAAATGAAATCTTTAAAATCAAACGTCGTTCACATTTACGTGATGAAATTATTACATAACAGTAACGAAATTTCGTCATAATATTCGAACATTTTTGCTGAAATTATATTACTTGCAGTAATATATGACTCCTTTAAAAAAAAAAAAAAAAAACGAAAAAAAAAAACAAAAAAAAAAGAAAAAAGTAAAAAATTAAGAGAAAATGAAAAATATTCGACTAAAAGTGCTGATTACAAATCCACCGGAGATTTCTTAATGCGATCGTCGGATAATAATATCCCTCGGTTTAAATGACTCCATTTTGTAACTCGCGTAAATTAACGTCATTGCATGGTGCGGCAAGGTAAAGTAACTAACACAAAGAAACTTTTGCAAACATCGTTCCTGACAGCACACGAGTTGTTATTAAGCGCATTACCGTTAGAATGATTAAAGCTCGAACACTGATACGATGACGAAGGAAAATTGTGATTAGGGGAACGTTGTATAACAAGAGAAAAAGAGAGGAAGAGAGAGAGAGAGAGAGAGAGAGAGAGAGAGAGAAAGAGAGAGAGAAAGAGTGAGAAAGAGAGAGAGAGAGAGAGAAAGAGAGAGAGAAAGAGTGAGAAAGAGAGAGAGAGAGAGAGAGAGAGAGAGAGAGAGAGAGAGAGAGAGAGAGAATTTGTTTTTTTTTCTGACTTGGGGAAAAATTTAACAAAAGTTTAATCAAAAAAGAGAGAGAGAAGAATAAAAAGAAAGACAAAAAAATAAATAAATAAATAAATAAGTAAATAAGTGAATAATGTCATTTTAATGTAATATAATCTTTCAATTGACATCATTGAGATTAACATCATTTGATATCAACATAATCGTTCAATATTTTAAACAAATTTTCGTATAAAATATTTATCATTACGTTTATCAATAATATTTTATACAATATCAATGAAATTAATTTAATTATTTTCATTAATTATTAATTGAAAAATATTTACTATGAATGACATCATTTTAATCTCTCAATATGGATAATATAAACGAGAAATATTTCGCGTTCAATTTCGTATATTATCAATGTTTAAAAATATTGAAAATAATTAGAATCAATAGTTTTATTCGTTCACAATTAGGTTAAACTGCGTAATCGCAATAATGTACTTTATGACTGTTGAAGGAGCGGATTACTATTTAAAAAAAAAAAAAAGAAAAAAAAAGCGTAAGAACAAAAGTAAACAAATATAAAAAAAAGTAATAAAAAATGAACAAACAAGAAAAAAAAAATTAATCGATGAAAATTCATCACAAAGTAATTTATAGTATAATTGATCCCATTATTGTGATTACAAAGTTTGTGAAACTTCATGACGCCATATAACTCGATGAAGAAATATCGATTAAAGGGTACAGTGTAAATAATTAGGTGTTCGTTGAATTCGCATTTGTACAGTCGACAATTTTTGTCAGGCCGGAAATATCGATTTTTATTAAAAAAAAAAAAAAAAAAAAAAAAATACAACTTCCGTATTTTCTATGAAATACCTGTGATAAATATTACATTTTTCTTTTCAAAGCAAGCGATTTATTTTATTTAAAAACACTTGTTCATAAAATCAATAGGATCGAAGATATGTGATCGTATTCTACTTAATAAAAAAACGAGACACCCGTTATACGCATTATATTTCATTTTTTTCTCTATGTTTTTTTTTTCTTTTTATTTTTCCTTTTTCCGTTTACGGATTCGACGATTTTTAAAAAATTATAATAACATTTCGAAATCGACGATTCGTTCGTTATTTACGATTATTAAAAATTGCGATATTAAAAATTAATACGTTTTAATAATTTGTTTTAATTCAGTGCAAATATCATAGATAGATTTTATAGTTATATTATCCCAATGAAAACGCTTTCTCTGATAAAAGTCATCGATGTTAACGATGATAAAACTCTAAAAATAACTTATACGTCCTACATTGAATGAACATCAAGATGGATAAATGTAGCTTCATTATCATTCGTGAGATCGATCGGCATGACTGCCTGACACGAAAATCAATTGCTATTTCTATAAATATGACAAATAAAAAATTAGAAATATCAAATTTTTTCTGTATACTTATACATTGATTTTACTTACTATCAGTAATTCAAAAAACCGGTTTTAGGTATTAACTTAAGTCGTTTTGTTTTCTGTGAAAAGTTCATTATGTAATAGGACATATTAAAGATGAGAATTAATATATAGAAATATCTATATAATCCGACGATATAATTTAAAGAGGGAGAAAATAAATAAAAATAAAACAAAAAAAAAAATAAAATGAAATAAAAATAGTCACGTTCATATTTATATTTTATATTATTAATATTGTTTATATTATTATGGTTTATATTAATTATATTTATTATTAATAGTATTTATCTGTTTTATATTATTGAGTGTAATACTTGTATTGTATAATTTTAATATTATTTATATAGAATATAAAATAATATGAATAATAATAACAATAATAATTATATATATATATATATATATATATATATATATAAATAATTAAAAATATAAAAAATTATATAGATTTATAATATATTATTTCTGTTTTTAATATTTTTATTTATAATATTATATATTATTATTATATATTAAATATATTTATAAAATATTATATATATATATTTTATATTATTAATATTGTTAAATAATATATTATTTATTTTATATATTGTTAATATATCTGTATATTATATAAATTTATAAAAATGATATATATATATATATAATATTTCATTTATATTAATAAGTAATACATAAATTATTCCTTTTTTATACTTAATTTTTTTTTAAATCTTAATTTTCTAATTTATACCCGATAATATTAAAAAATAAAAAATAAGAGAAAGAAATAAAAGTAAAAATAAAAATAAATAATAAAGAAAGAATAAAAAGAAAACGAGGAGTCATTTTATTTTCTAAAATATAAAACTCGGCAATTTAAAAGAATCGTTTAAAGTGTTTAAAATATGTATATAAAAAGACGGTTGCAAGATCTAAGAGAACGGAGAAGATTTAATTGTCCTTTAATTAGTCACTTCGTACTTACCATCGTCATTATCGGAGACGTTCGTACATGAGAAATTTCATGGCAATCGTCCAACCATAATTTGTGTCATCATGAAATTCGCCGTTAACATTCTCTTAGAAATGTATGCATGTAATTAATTTTTACAGTCCCAAACGAAACGTATCGAAATGAAACGAAACGTAGATCGACCATTGTTCTCTTCTAACTTCAAAGTTAGATCGGTCTTCGATAAATACGTCATTGTCTTTTTTTACGAAGTCATTTAAAAATTTTCCATCATCGATATATGTGTACATTTATTATCGTTCTAATAAATTTATCATAAAAAAAGAAAAAAAAAAAGAAAAAAGTTATTTAGAAGTATTATACATGTATATCCATACGCGTATATATAATTATCTCATTTTTATCGTGACTCGTTAAGAAACACTTTCACGAAATTATTAATAATCTTAAAAATCGTTTTAATTAATCTTTAGATTTATAAACCTGCTAGAGATAATTTTATTTTTAAGTATTGAGTTATACAAACTTTAATAATAACGTATAATAATTAATCAAATTTCTCAAAATTCATTAATTTCTTTCAAAATCCATTGACAATCTATTTTTTAAATTTGACACTAATCTAAAAAAATTTTTAACAATTTAACAATAATTTAATGATCGATAAAATCTAAATTAACATATTAATTAATTTTTATAATACACCTTTTCCCTCCGCCACCTCGACCGACCCAGCTTCACCATAACAACATAATTAATTATTATAAATTTATTTAATCACTCATCATCAAAATCTTAAAATTATCTAACGTAAATAATATTTTCATAATTCACCAATAAATTAAATAATACTTTTAAAATGCATTTAGTAAAAAATTGAACAATGGAAAAAAATTTATTGGAAGCTCACTCGATGACACACACACACACACACACACACACACACACACACACACACACACACACACACACACATATATATATATATATATATATATATATATAATAGAAAACAAGAAGATCGTCAGACTGAATCGACTATTTGAACGCGTATACATTATGTATTTACAAGATACATACGTAAGTATGAAAAACAGAGAAATAAAATTTGCACCAGGGATAATGATTAAAGCAATTAATTTTTTTTCTTTTTTCTTCTTCTTCTTCTTTTTCTTTTTTCTTCTTCTTTTTTCGCACAAACAACTTCATACGTGACAAGTGATCACTGGGTCTTTTGTGATATAACACCTATGAGCTTCTTTTATATATCCTCTAATGCGTTCGTTAAACCTGGCCACGAATCAGTTCTACTTCATTCTTGAGAATTCTTGACAAATAAAAGTTGGCAAAACGCCTGCCATCTATCCAACCAACGAACCAACCAACCAACCAACCAACCAGTCAGCTAACAAACCAACCAGTTAAGCAGTCAACCATTTAACCAACCAGCCCGGCTTGGTTTCTCTCATTTGAAGATTCAAAAATAAAATGAGTAACAAGGTACTGTTGACAAAGTTAAACGTCGAGTCGCATGTATTCACATGTAGGAGAGAAAAAAAAAAGAAAGAAAAAAGAAGTAAAGGAAAAACAAAAAGAAATTGTTAGCCACGTGCTTGGAAAGTCTGAAAGTTTGAAATCGTCAATGCCAAATATTTTTTTTTTCTTTTTTTATACATATATACATATCGTGAATCACGTTTTTGAAAAGTGATATATTACATATGATATGATTACATATGACGAGATAGATAGATTTATTGTGAATTAATATCATTTTTTAATCTTCATTTTATTGTTTTTGTTTTTTACTTTTGTTATTTGTAAGAGCGAAAGAGTTAAAGAAAATTCGAAATAAACTTAACAACATATATGACGTATATGTTGTTAAATATTATACACGATATATTTTAACATAAAATATTCGCATATATTAATGATATATTTTGTGTGATTTGTATATATTTTTTTATATTATGAATAAACTAAATATTATTTTCATTTTATTTTATGTTCTTATTAATATTATTTATTATTCTAGTAAATGTGTATATATATTTATTATTAATTTATAATGATAACAAAAAGATCAAATTCGCGTGTAACATTATATATAATAAATTTTTAAATTAATAATAATAATAATAATAATAGTACTAATAGTAATAATAATAATATTAAGAAGAAAAAAAAGAAGAAGAAGAACAAGAAGGAAAAAAAGAAGAGAAACGTGCCTTTCATAAATTATAATTTTGCAATTGCTTGTTACGCATTTTGTTAGTAAATAATTATAAGCATTTGAACGATCCTAATTATTGTATAATTACATCTTATTATATACACGTAAGGGTTCGTTAAAGCATGACAATCTGTACATCGGACGAAAGAGTGTTGGAAAAATGGGTCGCATTTTTCGTTGGCATTTTGTTTTTTTTTTGTTTTTTTGATTTTACCGAATCACGTTTTGCAAACGTTGTGCAATTTTTTGAACGGATCAAAAAAACATTTCGTTTGCGTTCGTTCTTCGTTTCGCAATATATTTTTAAGCGAAAGGAAACTACATTTTGCGAGACGATTTTTTTCGTAGTAATATCAGATATTTAAAAAAAAAAAAGAGAAAACTCGTTACTTTAAATTATTATAAATAAGATATTAATTTATTTATTTATTAATAAAAAAAATTATTAATAAAACACATAAGATCCATCTCCATTGGATCATTTCAAAACGTTGAGTAATGTGAAACCTATCGAGTATTATGACGAAACGTATGGTATATATACATTCTACTGAGAAAACGTATAGTAAACAGTAAATCTGTAAAACATATGGCAAGAAGATGATAGTGATATCAGGCGCCAAAAAATACTTGGCTCGACTTGCTTAAATGAACACTCATAATTATTATTATTATTATTATTATTATTATTATTGTTATGAAAATTATTTGCTGGAAATCAATTCGATTATGTACACACAAATGACATTATTATTTGTGCCACTTAAATTGTGTTATTAATATACCTAAATATCTACATACGTATATAATGATTTAATTATTAACTTTAAATTTATACTTGTTTAATAAGCTTTCTTAAAAATAATTGATTAATATATTTAATTGATTAATTACAAAAATATAAGGATGTTCCATAAAAAAAAAATTTCAAAATCATTAAACTTCTGGTTTAATTCAAAAAATATCGGGTGTTTTCGTAATTTTCAAACATTTGACAAATTTAATTATAAAACTTCTTTTAATATATTTTATTTTTTTCTGTTATTTCTGTTAATTCTGATATTCAATTAAACATTAATTTATAATGAACCTGCATATATATATATATATATATATATATATATATATATATGTTTGTGTGTGTGTGTGTTTTAGATTTTTTATCTTTAGATTTAAATTTCTTAGATTTTTTCCCGCTGAAAACTGTGTCAGTATGTTTTACGCGACTAAAAATAAAAACAAAAAAAGATATTTAAAAATAATATACTTACAAATGTTTTATTAAAAGTTACGACACAAAATAAAATGAAATGATAACACGATTTATTATAATTATTAATACGATATTATATTTACCTTAGGAGCAAAATAAACATAAACAAAAAAATTACAAAAAAGAATAAAAAATAAAATAAAAGAAAAGAAAAGAAAAGAAAAACGATTACAATTATTATGAATAATATAATACGTTCGTACAATTCAATAATCATTATCCATTATTTAGATTGTTCATCGATGTTCATCGATTAAGTAACATTTATAAGATATTACAAGATAGATAAATATATATATATATATATATATATATATATATATATAATTACGAGATATTATATTACATAACAATCTTATATATGAGGAGAAGAATATAAGAGAAAATGTTTCAACAGTGATTAAAATGCAACTTAGTAAATGATGGACGTGTTGAAAT
>NC_140816.1:90000-105000 GCF_050613455.1 Vespa mandarinia | reverse complement strand
AACGGAGAAGAAAGAGATGTAAGGAGAAAGAGAAGAAGGGAGGAGGACGAGTGGTAGAAAAGAAAAAAAAAGAAAGAAAAAAAAACAATGAGAAATATAAAAGACGAAGAAGTGAGATGGAAAAAGAAAACAGTGTGACAGGGATGACAGAAAGAAAGAGAAAGGAGGAGAGTGAAAAAGAGATGATAAAGAGAAAAAAAAGTAGAAGGGAAAAGGATAGAGAGAAATAACAATGAGAAAGGAAGACAGAAGGAAATGCATTTTGAGAGAGAGAGAGAAGGAGAGAGGGAGGGGGGAGAGAGAGAGATGGATAGAAAGACAGTTTAGAAAGTAAAAGAGAAAGAGAGAAAGAGATAGAAAAACAGTTAGAAAGTGAGAGAGAGAGAGAGAGAGACAGATGTATAGACAATGAGAAAGAGAAAGAAATGTTGATAGAAAGACAGTGGAGAAAGAGAGAGATGAACATATAGACAGATAGTGAGAGAGAAAGAGAAAGAAAGACTGATAGAAAGACAGTGAGAAAATGAGATGAATAGAAAAGTAGGAGAGGTAAGAGAAAGATGAACAGAGGAAAAGTAGTGAGAAAGAGATAGACGGAAAATAAGACATTGAGCAATAGAAAGAAAGACTGATAGATAGATAATGAGAAAGAGAAAGAAAGACGAATAGAGATCATCAAACAGCGAGGAAGAGAGATAGATAGAAAAATAATGAGGAAGAGAGACAGATAGAAAGACAGACAGAGAAAAAGAAAGAAAGAGAGAGGCAGATAAAACGATAGAAAGAGAAAGAAAAACTGATAGAAAGACAGTGAGAAAGAGAAAGAAAGATCAATAGAAAGACAGTACGAAAGAGAAAGAAAGATCAATAGAAAGACAGTGAGAAAGAGAAAGAAAGATCAATAGAAAGACAGTGAGAAAGAGAAAGAAAGATCAATAGAAAGACAGTGAGAAAGAGAAATAAAGACAAGTAGAAAAGCAGGTAGTAGATAGATAGATAGATAGTAAGAAAGAGAAGGATAGATTGATAGAAAGACAATGAGATAGAGAAAGAAAGACAGATGGAAAGGCAGGTAGAAAGGACAGTGAAAAAGAGTATGATAGACTGATATAAGAAAGTCAGTGCGAAAGAGAAAGATAGACAGACAAAAAAAACTGTGAGAAAGAAAAAGATAGATAGATAAAAAGGAAAATGAAGCGGGAGAGAGATAAAGTGAGAGAGGAGAGAGACAGAGGATCCATATAGATTCACGTTTTCGATTAATCGAAACACAAGATAGAAGGAGAAAAATAAAAAGAAAGATAATGAGAAAAAAGAGAGAGAGAGAGAGAGAGAGAGAGAGAGATGATTGATCCACGCGTTTTCGATTAATCGAAAGGCAGAAAACAAGATAAAGATAAAGGGAAAGAGAAAGATAATGAGAAAGGAGAGAGAGAGAGAGAGAGAGAGAGAGAGAGAGAGCGAGAGAGAGAGAGAGAGAGAGAGAGAGAGAGAGAGAGAGAGAGAGAGATACGTTAGATCCATATTGATCCATGCATGTTCGTTTAATCGAAATACAGAGAAATATAAAAGAATAGAAAAGAAAAATAATGAGAAAACGATAGAGATACAATTGATCCACATGGATCCTTGTTTTTTGATTAATCGTCCGTATAATAATTGGGATATCCGAATATATATATATATATATATATATATATATAAGAGAGATATAGAAAGAAAGAGAAGGAAAATAATCAGAGCATAACGACGATGGGATCCGCTTTCGTCTTACTCGCGCATGCGCGCGTCTTGATCACGTATTTCTTAGTTTAACTTATCTCTGTCTGTCTGTCTGTCTGTCTGCCTGCCTGTCTGTCTGTCTGTCTCTCTCTTTCTTTTTAATATTCTTATCGTATGCTCGATGTCGTCTTCTTTCTAAAAATTTATGATAATGCTATATATTTAATCATAGTATTATGCGTGTGCATGTGCGTGTACGTACGCAAGCGCACGAACCGTCCACGTTATTTATATTCTTACTATAATCATATATATCTTTTTAGTCGTCAATATATATTGTATGAATTTTTTTTTCTTTTATTGTTTTGCTTTTTTCCTCGCCTTTTCCAACCCCCTTCGTTGTTTATTATTCAAATCGATATTTATTAATTATTTGTAATTATAAAAGCAATGATTTTATATACCGATTCAATTGAAATCGTACACGATTTATTATCTAAGATTATTTGAATTATCTAATGTTTTTTTTCTTTTTATAAATATATATATATATATATATTTACAAAATTTTAATTTTTTCCGGCGAACTTTTAAATGTATCTCCCTTTTTTATTTTGTTTCTATTTATTTGATCAATATTTTTATTAATTATAATAATGGTAAATATTTTGTAATAGAATTTAGACATTTGTAATGAAATATCAATTATGTGACATAAGTGTTAGATAGTAACTATTAATTGTCTAAATTTTATCTGATTATATTATAAATAATGTACCATTTATTTATAATATAGTGAGAAATTATAATATTTACAAATTATTTCAATTAAAATACTGACAATTTAACTAATTAAATTAATCGGTATAACAAATACCATTTATATTACATATTGATAATTGTCCTTATACAAACTGATCATTTATTAAAACTACTGATTAAACAGATTTAAAAATTACTAATCCAATAAATGGCAATATTTTTATTTATATTTATTATGAAGCTATTAGATGAAGTGATGAGAAAGAAAATTATTAGACACTTTGTAACGATATTAATTAATTGTTAATTAATCGATGGTTAAATTCATTCCATCGAAATTGTACGACTTTAATTAACCAATGTTTGTTCGTAAGATTTTAGTTCGGCGAACTATTAAAAGCGTTTCTTTTTCTGTTTATTTATATTTAGAGGGTATGAAGTAATAAGAAAGAAAATTGTTAGACATTTTGTAACGATATTCATTAATTATCGATTAATCAATGATTATTTTCATTCAATTGAAGTCGTACGATTTATTATCATAAGATTTTAATTATATTAAATGTTTTTTCATAAGATTTTAATTTGGCGAAATATTAAAAGCGTTTCTTTTTCCCTTCATATATATATATATATATATATATATATATATATATATATATATATTTACAGAGAATGAAGGAATAAGAAATAAAATTGTAAGACACTTTTTAACGATATTAATTATTTATTAATTAGTCAATGGTTAAATTCGTATAAGTAAAATTGTAAGATTTTAATTATCTAATGTTTGTTTATAAGATTTTAGTTCGGCGAACTAATAAAGTTCCTTTTTCTTTTTCTTTTTTTTTTTTTATTTATTTTATTTATATTTATAGCGAATGAAGCAATAGAAAAGAAAATAGCTAGACACTTTGTAATGCCGGAATGCACTATGCAAGATCGTGTATGCGTGTACGTATGTATATACGTATGTATATATATATGTAGGAGGTATATAAATTTAAACATCTCGTTCGTTCTATCGATAGTGCTAATTTTCTATCTTTTCTTGTCACTTTTCCAATCTCTATCGAGATCTCTCTAATGGGAAAAGTTTCTATCCTATTTCTTTCTCTAGTTTTATTTGTATTTCTTTCTTTTTCTTTCTTGCGCTCTCTTTCTTTCTCTCTCTCTCTCTCTCTCTTTCTCTCTCTCTCTCTCTCTCTCTCTCTTTCTCTCTCTCTCTCTCTCTCTCTCTTTCTCTCTCTCTCTCTCTCTCTCTTTCTCTCTCTCTCTACCGCTTATTAAATTAGTTCTTCTCTTTCATAAAACGACCGACCGGTTCTTTCATCGCAATTTACACTTTCCTTTTATCCATTGTTATCCATTTTATGACTAGTATTCGAGTTTAATCACGACATTTGTTTTCATTTTCTTTTCTTTTTTTTTTCGCACGCTTCGACGATTGACCTTTACGAAACAATTAGATTTAGAAACATAAATGGGATAAACGAGATCGTGAATATCACTCGATGTGAACTTTCAGCTTTTCTCTTATTTTTATTTTTATAAATTTCTATTGTTTTCAAAGTCCGCGAGTTATTAATTTAAAAGAAAATAAAAAGAAAAGAAGAGAAATATTGGATTTAATTTATTTTCCTTCGTACAAAAAAAAAAAAAGAAAAAACAAAGAAAAAAGGAAAAAAAGGAAATCTATTTCTATCAATAATTGAAATAAATTCAACGGTAAAAAGAAATTATTATAAAATTTTGATAGACTGGCGAACGAGTATTGATTAAAATATAAGGTTCGCAGATAAACGCAGATAAATCTATTTGCAAATAAAATATATTTGCGAGTGTCATTTATTTGTTCGGTAATATAAAAAAAAAAAAAGAAAAAGTCATTTAATCGATATTTTAAATCAATGATCAATAAATTATAATAAAATATTGGTACCCAATACAAGCGAAGTTTAATTATTTATAATGATCAAATTATATATACATGCATATACTAAACATTTATTTTACAAAATATTTACAATTAATTAATACGAATAAATAAAAAATAAATAAATAAAAGAAATCCAGAGAAACGCGGTTATAAATTATAATTATTAAAGTGCAACGTAAGATCAGATGTTGAATTTTGAATGTGAAAGTTGAATAACGATATTATCGTTTCCTTTCATTGGACTTGCAAAAAATCTATTATAAATACCATAAGCAAAGATAGACAACAATGGTAGAATATATTAAATATAATTATTCTGTTTTTTAACAAAAGATTTGACTTATATTCTTTTATACGCCCACCAATGTAGATATTTACGAGGTGAGGTTACTAGGAAAAAGAAAAAAAAAAAGGAAGAAAAAAGAAAAAAAAAAAAGAAAAAAAAAGAAAAAAAAAGACGAAAGCCATTTATAGTAAGCAAAAAGTGTAACGAGGCAATTTCCGCATGTTGAATTCTTCGTCGCGGAGTCACTATAGCAATTATCGATCGTCTCTCGATCTGGTACCAAGCGGTACACCTTCCTTATTCTCTTTCATGCATTGTCCCTCCCACAGGTACGCATCATTGACAATTGTTAACGTTCTCTCTTTTTTTTTTTTTTTTTTTTTTTTTTTTTTTTTTTTTTTTTTTAAATCAAAATTATTCAAATATTTTCGAAAAATATCTATACAGACTATTTCAATTTTTTATTTTTATCGCAATAATATTCTCTCGTAAATGTCCTAAATTTCGTGATATTTATTAATTTATTAACGATTAAAAGTTCATTATCAATTTCGCTATTATGTTGCTTTATGTTGAAATATCCATCGTACGTGTGCACTTTACGGGTCGATGCAAACGAACGATTAATGACATACCGTTAACGTTGCGTTAACAGTGCGTTAACGTAAACGAATAGAGAAGATCGTACGCATTGAATACACGTCCCGTTCTTTTTATCATCATCTAAGGAAGAAGAATTAATTTTCCAAATATTTAGAGCTTTTTCATACAAATTTTTTTTGTATATTAATGACGAATATTTGTACAGGCTATTTCAGTTTTTACTTTTATCGCGATAATATTCTCTCATGACGTTCTAAATTTCGCGATATTTAGTAATTTATACGATTAAAAGTTCATTATCAATTTCGCCATTGTATTGCTTTATATTGAAATATCTATCGCACGTGTGCACTTTACGAGTCGATGCAGACGAGCGGTTAATGACGTACCGTTAACGTTGTCGACTGTGCGTTACCGTAAATGAGCAGGGAAGATTATGTTCGTATAGTTTTTTTCTCGATTGTTAGTATTATCTAAAAAGAACAAATAAGAACCTATCAGATATTTTCAGATCTTCTTAATCATAATTATTCGAATATTTTCGACAAATATTCATCGAGGCATTTTTACTCTTTAACTTTTATTTGCGATAATAATTGTCACATTCTTTCATCGTCCATTCATTATTAAAAAGTAAAATATTTTTATTTATAATGATGGAAAAATAGAATTACGTGGTTTTTAACTTTGGTTAGTAAAAATAGTTTTTTATCTTTGCAAATATTTTAATCTTCGTAAGAGACAAATGAACCGAACGGTAATTAACTGTAACGTAAAATATAAATAAATGACATATTCTTATTTTTGCAGCGGTTATCAAAATATATTACTATTATTTCTGAAGAACCACGAAACGTTCATTTTATCGTGATTAATGTCAAACGCATTACTTTTCAAGAGAACAAATATTCGATACGTGTTTCTTATCGTGATAAATTGAAATGTTCTACTAGTTCGCAAGTGACAAATGTAAAAACGTTCTACTTTTACGTTAAAGCGGGTCAAATATGTAACTTAGGAGGTCGACTTTATCGTAGAATGTAGCTGACCATTGCTTCGAGATCAATAGTCCTCAAAACGCGAAAAGAAAAGAAAAAAATTTGAATGTTTGTTGTAACGTCGCAAACGATCTAAAACTGGGTCACTTTAAATGATAAGATCTTTTATATATATATATATAAAATGTGTGTATATATATATATATATGTGTATATATATATATATACACATCATTAAAGATATCGTTTTGTTTGAACAATCGTACGCTTATTGCAATTCGACAAAGTTCGTGATCATGTATACATATGTACATGTTTTCCCCAAATGATCATCTCAATTATAATAAAAAATAAATTTTGGTAAAATCATTTCATGAATGTAATATATTTATCGTGAAGTAGGTTTTGCTTTCTACTATGATAAATAGATGGGGCGTTTTATTCCGTAAGATTTACTTAGACAATTAAAATATACGTATATATGTAAATATATGTATTTTATAAAAATAATATAAAAAAGAAATATATATATATATATATATTTTACTTTATAATATTACATATAATATTGTATATATTTAATATTATATATATATATTTTTTTTTAACATTATATAAAACACATTTATATCTTTTTTTTTCTTATTCCTAATAATAAACGAGGTATTCAACTGGTCATTAATTTATAATCAACTTGTGATTGTTGATGGTACGATACAATACCACAGTATACGATATTTATATTGCTCGTGAATTATACGGCTTTTGTTGCTGACTATTTCTGGATAGTTGTTTGAAATGTTGTCTAGTGAACTTACATAAGTAGGGTGTGTTGAGGGGGACTGAAGGGTGGACAGATTGATTGATGATAGGGACCGTGCTGACCGCAAGGTTGAAGAGGAAGAAGAAGAAGAAGAAGAAGAAGAAGAAGAAGAAAAAGTTACCCCCTGCCTTAAATCATCGTTTCCCGTTAATTATATCTTATTCATGAAATATTTAAATGTACTCGCTACGTCCTATGTCAGAGTCCCTTTACGATCTATACTACAGACGATCATCGTTTAATCCGACGTATTTGAGAAGAAGCAAAAAGATATTTAAAGAAATAAATTTAATTTATTTAATAACCAAACTCTCTCTCTCTCTCTCTCTCTCTCTCTCTCTTTCTCTCTCTATTTCTAATTAATTGTAATTAATCGTACAAATATATTTATTATAATTTAGATAAATTTATATTAAAAAAAAAATAAATAAAAAAATGAGAAAAATTATTAATCAAAATCGAACGAATCATAGGACGTCAATTCCATAATTTTTTTCGTAACGATTCAGTTTCCATCTATGTATATGTATGCATATATGTATGTATGTATGTATGTATGTGTGTCGTAAATAATAATATTGCAGATGCACGACTTACTTAACCACGTTTGTTTTATTCAGCGCGTACATCTGCTCATGTCGTCGCCTATCACGAATTCTCACGTTCCTTCGTTCAAGTTTTTGACGTCATCAACGAACTGGCACGTGTTTTCCCTACTGATTAAGAACTCATCCTCGATGATGATCATTTTACGTCGAAGGGAAGTCTCAACTTAGAAATTGAATTATAATGTTCGTAAGTTTATTTAGGAAAACTCATGGATATTAATGTAATTAATTGCGGAATTGGAAATCCGTAGAAACGACAGAAGAAGAAAAGAGGATAAAAAGAAAAATCAACAAAAAAATAAAAGCAACAGATAAATGCGTTGAGTTAGCCGATCGTAATTAAAATTTTACAGTATAATAAATTACGTATAAAAAGGTATTAATCTTTGTCGATGTTAAGTCTAACGATTATAACGTGATATTTTATGCTCGGTTTTACGAGAATTTGAAAAATTTGTAAATTTGGTATATAAAATTATTTTACATTTATATATATATATATATATATATATATATATATATATATATATATAGAAAGAGAGAGAGAATAATTTAAAAATTATTTGAAGCGTATATTATACTTTGAATTGAAAATTCGAAAGTATATATGTTTATATATATTATATACACTTATGTGTGTGTGTGTGTGTGCGTCTATAAAAGCGACATTAAAATGATATACCTTTATATAGAATTAACGATCATTAACAACTCGCCTTATTTCGATCATTTATTATTCACCATAGCGCATTGAAACGATAAAAAAAAAGAAAAAAAAAAGAAATACATACACCATGTGTCGGTGTTTATGTTGTTCGATAAAACTACGTATTACAATTACATAAGATTAATACACAGACAGTTGATCCCAGGTGCAACACCTGCGTTCAAGGACCGACATTACCATTTGCAATGCAAATACGAGACATTTTTTAAAACGCAACGTATCAAAACTTTTATGACACTTCCCTATCACGCGTAATTCCCTTATCTCTCTCTCTCTCTCTCTCTCTTTTATAAATATACCCACGTGTGCGTGCGCGCGCACATAGAGAGAGAGAGGGGGGGAGTAGGGGGGAGGGGGGAGATGAACAGGCTGACAGACATACATAATGCATAAAACGTATTAAACGAGAGTACAAAATCAGTTAGATGTTACACACTTTATACATTTATTATCTCTGATATATAAGTAGATGATTAAATAAAGAATTTGGGTTCAAGGACGTATCTAAATACATTTAATGTTTATCTAATCATCAAGATAATTGAAATATCTAATATACTTTATAAAATAACATACCGTTCTGAATTATTAATGCTCAGTTAAATTTTCAGTTATTATGAATTTCATCAAATAAATTTCGAGTTTATCGAAAACTCGAGATAGATGGATAGATAAATAAATCGACAGATAGACAACTAGTTACTGTGTGTGTGTGTGTGCGAGAGAGAAAGAAAGAATATCGGTATTTTTTTATGTATATATATATATATATATATATATATATATATATATATATATATATACATACAATTTTAATTCCATTACGTCAGTGATAAATTAATCAACGATGATCGTTTACCTATGTCCCATGTGTTGCGATTATTAACGACTCAATCGATTCTTTGTTGACGTTTCGTGATATTAAAACGCAACGAATTGGAAATGATTTTTTTTCTTTTCTCTTTTTTTTCTTCTCTTGTTTTTCTTTATTTATTCCTTTTTTCTCTTCTCATACTACTTCTTTTTTTGTCGAATTCGAATCCTAAGAATCATTACGACGTTTCCACTTGAAATTTCATGATAACACGATAACGATACATTATTATATAGTAATGAAAAATTGTTCATTATTTACACAGTTGATCTTTGTGTCAATTGGTTATAAAATAAAATTAATTAAAACAAAAAGAATTATATTACATATGAAAAAGGAATTCGTTAATATTTATTATAATTTAAATTAATAGAAATTATAACTAGAAGTTTATCAAATTAAACGATAGTTTTTCCTTTCTTTTTCATCGATTAATCATATAATCAATTAAGAATAATTTTTTTCTCAAAATTCAAAAAAAAATATTTACTTGTGTATATATATATATTTATATTTATATTTATTTATTTATTTATTATAATTTTTCATTAGTTTAGTATTTACATTTGCGGGTAATTTACGTAGTGCAATGTATTGTTGTAATATTGTATTATATATATTTACAAAAAATATAATATACAATGCATATGTGTAAATAGTAAATTTTGATATATATATATATATATATATATATATATATATATATATAATTTGTTCCATTTAATCGTTACACGAAATAAGAACAGTATAATGTAAAAGAAGCGATATAGACGAATAAATAAAATAAAAAAGAAAAAAGTTCAATTCAAGAGAATCTATTATATATATATATATTAAAATTTGTTCCATTTAATCGTTACATGAAATAGGAACAGTATAATGTAAAAGAAGCGATATAGACGAATAAATAAAATAAAAAAGAAAGAAGTGTTCGTTTCAGGAGAATCTATTATATATATATATATATATATATATATATATATATATATATATATATATATTATATATATATTATATATTATATATATTATATATATATATATTATATATATTTTATATATATATATATATATATTATAATTTAATTTTCGAAGAACTAAACTTAAACAAAAATTGATGAATTCTCGTTATTTGAATTGCATGGAGTCTGTACTTAACATCTATCTCGATAGATAGCGATATCATCACACGTGCCGTTTAAATCGATACAACACACAAACCACAACACAATTACTGATATACTTGCTTTTAAGTAAACTTTAGAATGCTTTAGAGTGAATGTCGAATTTATATATTCGTGTGTGTTTATCTTTGTGTCCGTGTCCATGTCCGTATCTATTCATGCGCGTGTATTTCTATCTCTTGCTTTCATTTCAAATTTCACGATAACGCGTTAAGCGAAAAGAAATATATATATATATATATATATATATATATATAAATAAAAAAAAATGTTTGAATATGAAATTACAATAATACAAAAACTAATACTTCAAATCATATATATATCATCATTCAATTCAACATATTATTTAATCTGATCGTATTAGTTTTATTTTAATTCCTCTACGTTGATTTCACAAAATCGTTTTGTTTTATTTTCTATTTTTTTGGTTTGTTCCTTTTTTCTTTTTTTTCTTTTTTTCTAACGTCTTTTTCTATTTTGTTTTCTTCTTTTTTTTTTGTGTATTAAAAGTCTTCGAAACAACGAATTTAATTATTATTCAATCGATTAATTGATTGAGTATTAAAAACACTGATTTCCATGCATTTCATCTAATTATTTAAAAAATTATACAGAAGGATAAAAATTCGAGAATAGATTAAGTAATATTATTAATCTGTTATGAAAATTAATGATTCAAATCACGATACTTATGATTAATTAATTAATTTTATTGATTCATTGTCTATTAAAATTCATTAATTAAATGTATAAATTTATACACATATATTCAATAGTATTATTGATTTCGATTAAGAAGAATGAAAAAAAAGAAAGTATTATTACCCTCCCCTTTTTTTCTTAATACTTATTGTGCAAAAGGTCAAAGTAAAATATTTTCTTACATTTCATACATAGATCACGTAGAAAAATGAAATGATATATGTAAAACCGTATGAAATTAAGTGATGATAAATAATGATGATGATGATGATGAATGATGATAATGATGATGATGATAATGATAATAATGATGACGATGACGATGATGATGATGACGATGACGACGATGATGATGATGATTATAATTATTATGATTATTATTATTATTATTATTATTATTATTATTATTATTATTATTATTATTATTATTATTATTATTATTGTTAATATTATTATTATTATTATTATTATTATTATTATTATTATTATTATTATTATTATTATTATTATTATTATTATTATTATTATTATTATTATTATTATTATTGTTATATTATTATTATTATTATAACAAAATAAAAAAAAATAAATAAAAACTTTTCTCACGTGCCATTAATTTCATATATTAAAATCTATACTCTTGAATCATACATCTTTGCTCATTACTATGTTAACCGTTAAGCAAGAACAAGCGTAAAAAAAGAAGAAATGAAAAAAAAATAAGTACAGGTTTAACCGTTAACCAAGAAAAAAAAAACAAAAATAAAAAAAAAGAAAATAATAAGTACTTTAATAAGATACTATGTCAGAAAAAAAAAAAATGAAAGAAACCGCATTTCTTTATCTATGGAAAAATTTCGAAAAGTTATCGGGTCAGATACTCATATATATATATCTATACATAACATATGCATATATATATATATATACATATATATATATATATAAATGAAATAAAAAACCAAAAAATGAAAGAAGAAGAGGAAGATAAAAAGATAAAAAATATGTAATTAAAATATTTTAAAGTAACAATTTCTTTTTCTTTTTTTTTTTTTCATATCTTTATATAATAATTTTCAAAAATGTTCGATTACTGACTTTTTCGAAATTTGATTTTATCAATAGAAAAAGTGAGACACATTTTGTACGTGCTTATGTATGTGTGTGTGTGTAGATAAATAAAAGAATAATCTCAATGAAAATTTGACTATAAAAATTATTATTATTATTATTATTATTATTATTATTATTATTATTATTATTATTATTATTATTATTACGATTATTATTATTGTTATTATTATTGTTATTATTATTGTTATTATTATTGTTATTATTAAGATTGTTGTTGCTACTATTATTATTATTATTGTTTTATTTTTATTACTATTGCTATTATTATTATTATTATTATTGTTATTATTATTATTATTATTATTATTATTATTATTATTATTATTATTACTGTTATTGTTATCCATTATTATTATTATCAACATGTAAATCTTGACAGGAGTAGTAACCTTATTCGCATAAATGAATAAGCACAAAGATGAGGTTACATGTCATGAGGCACGTGACGTTTTAATATAGTAAGGAAAAAGTATGAGAATGTAAGCCGAATGATTCACACGACAATATAAAACTCTTTCACGTTGCTGACAACTATTGCAAGAAGTGGAAAAAAGAGATAAGCGAAGAAAGCCGTAGGAAAAACCATAAGCTTCTTCTTTTTTCCTTTTGTACCGAATTAGTCATAATTGAATTGAAAGAACGTTTTAACTCGGGGTTTTCTCTTTTTATTTTTGTTTTTAATTATTCTCTGACGTCAAGCAGGAAAGATATTTTTAATTAGAAATTATCATTCGTTTTGTTAACACAAAAATTAATTAGGATTACGTTTAATAATATTCATAAGTCTTTTCAAAAAGTCTTTTTAGCATGATCTTATAATTAACATTAGTTTTGTTATTAGAAATCAAAAATTTAATTACAAACTTTTCTTTATGTCGGGAGAAAAGTATGAGAATAATAATGAAATTATTATTAATATTAAAAGATATATCGTTCAAAAATTAAAAACACGATTTTATATCGTTTTTAAGAAACCAAAACTTTTATAATAACGTTATTATTAATATTATAATATTTCTCTTTAACATAATATCAGTTTTTTATAACTTTTTTCTTTTTTTTTTTTCTTTTTTCTTTTTTTTTTTTAGGAATCTCAAAACTCAATTTTAAATCGTTCTTAAAATATATTAGAACATTAATAACAACATTATTATTAATATTATATGATTTATCGTTTATAAATCAAAAAACATTATTTTAAATCGTTCGAAAGAAAAAAAAAGAAAAATGAAGCTTCAATAATAAGATTATTTGCATTATGTAACTCCCATTGATATTAATATTATCTTAGATTTTTGTTAGCAATCAAAAATATGATCTCGAAAAATTTTTCGATAAAAATGAATAATAATAACGTTATTATTAATATCAAGATATTTTTTGTTAGTCTAATCATAGATTTTTCTTAGAAATCAAAGGCTCAACATCGAATTGTTTCTATATATAAGAAAAAATTAGATTTTTAAAGATAATCTAAGACTTATCGTTAAACTTATCATTAGTCACGTTTTACCAGTTAACAATCAAAAACTTAATTTTGATTATTTTTCTAAAGAAATCAAAACTTCAATATAATAACACTATTACGAATATTATGATTTATCATTAACCTAATCTCAATTTTTTCAATTATGAATCAACAAATTTAATTCTTCAAATGCTTTCAATATATCGAAACTTTTCGAAAATCAATGTATTCGAGCTACGATCGATCTTTCACATTCGTAAGATCGTAGAACCATCTTATTTTAATTCCCTATTGCATAAAGTTCATACACCGTTAACTCTTACGGCAAATCAAACGAATGGATAAGTTTCTTATTCGACATTACAGTGATTTTATAATTCCCCGTTTGATCTTCTAACGAACGTAATATTTTCTGGAGTTCTCTATTCAATTTCTAATCTCACAGGAATATTTATCGGGGAGATATATATATATATATACAAGAAAATATTATGAATAGAAAGAGAAATCCAATTGAATTTCTAGCAAGGAGTTAATTCTTGCATACTCAAAAAAAAAAGAAAAAAAAAAAAAAGGAAAAAACGAAGCGATAATAAAATCTCTAGAAATGATTTCACAATGTCTTAGTAATTATTATAATTTATATTTTTTTTCCCATTAATAATAATAATAAATTATTTTTATATATTAATTATGAGAAACCTATAGAAAGATATTTCGATATTTAAAAAAAAATATATATACACACACACACATATATATATATATATATATATATATATATATATATATATATAAACATGTACTAATTGCTCACATAAATAAAAACTCACATGAACCTACGTATATCTTTACGAGTACATATATAAATATAAATATATATATATATATATATATGTATGTATAAACCTTTATAGATCTACATTCAAACGTATTGATATATATATCTATAAATCAATGTTTATATATATATATATAAACTCAGGGACAATCCTCCAAATGTTAATAAAAGGAAATTACTTATGTTTCAAACGCGAAATAAAGAAAGAAAAAAGAGAGGAAAAGAAAAAATAAATAAATAAATAAATAAAGAAAGAAAAAAAGATAAATAGATAAAGAAAAGAAGCTAAAAGAAAAAAAATACCTGGAAACTGAATCAGGTACAAAT
>NC_140816.1:60000-85000 GCF_050613455.1 Vespa mandarinia | reverse complement strand
TCCATGGTAAAGTGTTTTATAACGAAAGCGCGAATAAATACTTCGAATAATTAATTAGCTCTGTGCGTTCTGTTTAGAAAAGAAAAGAAAAAAAAAAGAAAGAAAGAAAAGGAAAAAAGAAGAAAATGGGAGAGAAAAACAATTAATTTGATAAATGTTGCAATGCAATTCGTCGACGACGAATAATAACCTGGAAATGTTTTAATCTCTTTTAAAAAGATATCTCTTATGTTATAGGTCATATAGAGGATACATATGTACGTCATGACAGCTTTAGAAACGTCCATAATTTTTTTTTTTTTTTTTATCTAATTCTATTCTTTTCTTTCTTTCTTTCTTTTTTTTTCTTTTCTTTTCTTTTTTCATTTTTCTTCTTTCTTCTTTTTCCGTCGATTCTTTTTTCTTTAAATATTTACGAAAACAACCAAATTGTTTTTCTCTTCGTTTCGAGATCGCACGGACGAATTGTTTACAAAGAACGCGGAACAACGATCCGCATTAGATTATTTCTATTTTTTGCGCGATAATAGTATGTATTTGCATTATGTAAAAGAGATTTACGAGATGCCATAAAGTTTCTTCCCCCTGTTGAATCCGTAGGAAGATCCAGTAATAGGGAATATTATCTCTCCTGGTTTCTTGTTAAATAAAATATCTTCTTCGTTATCATCGTTCATCGACGCTGATGATTCTCCCTATCTCAAAAAGACTTTCCTGATAATATCGCTATACTCTCTTATTGATAATACTGAATAAACTGCGCACGCGAGACTACCTGCCACTTGTTTTCCTTCTTCATCTTCTTCTTATTATTATTCCTATTATTATTATGCTCGAGTATTCGCTACAAACGAAAATGTAAACAATGCATAATGAGCAAGAAAGTTGTCAGGAGGTTGCGTCGTTAAACAGAATTTCACTTTGTGTTAAAAGTTTCTTAAATAGAAGAAATTGTTCGAAGTTAATGAAAAAGAAAAAGGAAAAAAGAAAAGGAAAACAGTTGATTACATTGCGTTTCTTTTTTTTTCCGTATTTTTCTTTTCTTTTTCTTTTTTTTTTTTTTCTTGATCTAGAAAATAAAATACAGTGTGAAAAATTAAGAAAACAAGAAATGATAATTATTTTCTCTGAAATAAAAGAGAAATTTTATAAAACGTAATTAACTCGAAAAAATTTGATCAAGAGTATTGACGAGAGATACGACAAATTAGATAATTATAAATTCTACGTATGAATCGTTCGTCTTTTTTTTTTTTTTTTTTTTGAAACTTTTAAAAATAAAAATAAGTATATTGTAGGTACTTCCATTAAAAAAAAAACAAAAAGAAAGAAAAAATATAAAGAGATAAACAAATTTTTGTAAAATCGGTATGACGTATTTATAAAACAAAAAAAAGTGTGTGACAGTTGACTAACTCTTTTTCCTTCTTTTTTCCATTTCAAGCAAATTTTAATATATATTCTAATTTCTTTTCACAATTTTAAAAAATAAAAAGAAATATGTACTTTTATATATACGCATCGTTTTATATCCATATTAAATTGATCGTTGATTTGCTTTTCTTTTTTTTTTTCTTTGTTTTCTTTTTTTTTTTTATTTCGTTAAAGAAAATATATTTTTATCGAAAAATTATTACATATCCTTTATTACTTTAACACAACATTCACGTGCAAATTTTCGTCGATTTATTTATCGGTTTTTTATTTCTTTTTCACTTAAAAGAAATTTTAATATTAATTACATCTGCATTTTCTTTTCTTTTCTCTCTCTTTACATTTTTAAAAAGAAAAAAAAGAAAAAAAAAAGAGAAAAAAACTACAACATACTTTTACGTTATAATTGATCATTAATATGATATATTTTTTATTCCTTTATCAAATGAAATTTATTTTTTAATACTTTGATCATATCAGTTACACACTTAATATTATTGAAGACAAGAAAATCATTATTTCGAAAAGTAATTCGATGTATCGCGTTTATCGCGATGAGGAGGAAAAAGAGAGAAAAAAAAAAGAAAAGGAAAAAAAATATTCGGATTATGCAACATGCTCCGCTGATAACCCTGATGCCGTTTGATTCATCGTCGTTGCACCGGCAGCACATCGACACTACACTTTTAACACACAGAACGTTCTTTTCTTCCTTCTTTCCTTTCCTTTCCTTTCTTTCGTGCACGTGTTTCGTTGCATTGGATTGCATTGCATTGCATTGCACTGCACTCCATCGCGTTGCATTGCATTGCATCGGTCGCGACGCGAGCCGACCTTAACCCGATTTTAAAAGAGCGAACTCGGGCCACGCCCGACCGACCCTCCCCCACCAACTCACTCGACTCTTCTTTTTATTTTTTTTTCCTTTTTTATTTTTTCCTCTTCCTCCTCCTCCTTCTTCTTCTTTTACTACTACTACTACTACTAGTACTACTGCTACTAGTAGTTCTCCCTCTCCCTTTAATACGTCCGCAATTCAACCCTCCTTCGCTATATGCCACACGTTTCTTCTCTCTCATTTTACTTTCATATTTTCTCTTTCAACTCGTACCTGTTATTCCTCTTTCTAACGTTATTTTCTTTTTTTTTGCCTCTTTTTTTTCCTTTTCTTTTCATCTTTCTTCCTCTACTACTTCGTCTTCGTCTTCGTCTTCGTCTTCTTCTTTTTATCATTATACGTCATTGTTGGTTGTGAAATTATTTGAAAGAATTTCCTTTTCTATTTTTTTCCTTTTCCTTTTTTTAATTTAAACAAATTTTTTCTTTTTAATATGTACGTGATGTACATGAAATACGTGATCTACCTGTACGTGAATATATATGTATATGCACGTGCGCGCGCGCGTGTGTGTGTGTGTGCGTATGGGTGGATGGGTAATGACATTAATTTGTTTTTATCGCACGTTTTTCGACTTTTCCTTTTATGAAAAATTATAAAAAAGAAATTGAAAAGATTTAAAATTTATATCAATCGAGAATTTTCTAAACAACCATATTTCTTTTGATTTTCTTTGGTCTTTTTTTTTTTTTTCAATCTTTCTTTTTAATTTGTCACGTTGCACGATTCAATATTTCTATGTAATTGTATCAAGAAATTGTTTATATATATATATATATATATATATATATATAAACAATTTCTCTATATATTTTTTTTATATATGTTTCTGTATATATGTATATATATATATAAAAACACATTTTTTCTGAATTTATCACTCAACACTTTTTAATTTTTAAATAATTTAAATAGACAAAGAAATTGTTTCTGTTCTCAACAGTTATTATTTCAATAGGTTCATACATTCACAAATGCATAAAATATTAAAAATTATTAAATTATTGCTTCGTTAAATTCGCTCGTTTGGTAACAATAAACGAAATATTGGAATCGATAATAACGATCAGCAAGATGTTAATTAATCATTAAAAGGACGAGAATAAAAAATAACATTTGTTTGTCTACGAACATTCGTATATTCGAACAGTTTGACGTCAGAGACGGGTATGTGTGTGTATGTGTGTGTGAGAGAGAGAGAGAAAGAGAATTGGTGACAAAAATCTCATTTCTCATTGATACATATCGATTTTCGTTTACCCGTACAATACATAAAGGACATGTAAAATAAGTCACGATATTTTTTTATTTACAATCGTGATGCCAAAACTGATTAAAAACAATAAAATAATGTTTAAATAATGCAAGACTTTTAACGTTTCTAATATTTAGAACGATTATTATTAAACACTTTTTCACTTGAGAAGTTTTTCAAAATAAATGAAATAAATAAATCATTTCTACGTCATTTTATAATCATTAGACGATTTCTAAGATTACAATTACCATAACGATGTGCAATATAATCAATTGACGAATTAAGTATATTGCAGCAATATTTTTAATAGTTATTTGAAATAACCAAAACGTATAACTTTTTCTCAAACAGAAGAAAAATATATAAAATTTTAAATATATATTTTAAATATATAAAATATGATAAAAATTTCAATTACGTCTCCATCATCGTTCTTTAAGAAAAATAAATTAGTATATTCGTCATTTTGTAATCTTCATGATAGTTCTGTCTATTATAATTATTATAATTCATAATACAATAAACAATTAACAAATAAAATGAAATAGACAATAATATATTTTACTTTTATTTAAAAGAATTAAATGCATAAAATTTTGTTTAGGAGAAAGAGAAAATAAAAAAAAAAAATAAATAAAAAAGAAGAAAAAAGAAAATAAAAAAGAAAGAAAAAAAGGAAAAAAAAATAATTAGAATGTATATTTAGTTAATAAAAAAATTAAATTACATTTATCTTACTTGTTGTAACATTTACATAGTTACTCGAACGAAATAGATAGAATTTGTAGAACAAAGACGAAACAGATCTTTTTGTATATATATATGTATATATATATGTAATTGAAGTTCTTAGTTCCTAATTTTAATGATCCTATGTTAAAATTACTAGAAAATGTTTCCTCTAACTCTTTAGAACGATCGTATAAAACCGAGACTTGTGATATTCGTTGGCTTGTACAACAGCTTAGGAGCTTTAATTGGCTGAATCGAATTAAGAACGAGCGGTGTATTTTCATGGTGCAATTCTGTAATTGGTCGCGGACGAATTGACCAATTGTTTGGACAGTTTCGTACGTCCGTATCTTGTTAACTATGACGGTCACTCAAATTAGAAAAGGAAATCTAGGAAGGGAAAGATGATCAAAAATAGCTCGCTATACGAATAGAAAATTACTTCCGATAGAAAAAAAGATAAATAAAAAAACATATATATATATATATATATATGTAATAAGTAATAATAGTAATAGTTATTATTATATTATTTATATTATATTATATTATATTATATTATATTATATTATATTATATTATATTATATTATATTATATTATATTATATTATATTATATTATATTATATTATTTATTTGATCCTTCATAATGCTAAATTCAATAATTGTTATCTTCAACAATATAATTCCCTAAAAATTATTAATTAAATAAGAATCATTTTTATATCGTTAAATAGATCTTGTTATAAATATTTATTGTACAAGGTAATGATAATAAAATAAAAATTTTCGAAGTATGAGTGAATTAATCTTACGTAAGTAATTTTCTAAGAAGCAATAGATTATTGTAGTTATCATTAGAATCTAGAAAAATATATTTCACGCACTTTTACTTTAGTAAGAATAGTCGATAGTGATTTTACAAAACGCGAACGTAACATTCGATGATAAGAAGAGAAAGAAAGAAAAAGGACGGAGGAGTACATCGACATCGATTAAAGTGATCGTGTATATATATATATATGTATATATATATATATATATGTACATATACATAAATTATATATATATATATATATATATATATATGTATAAATATAGCTTATGTAATATGAATCCAACGATTTCGCACCAGTGAAAGTCACCGATCGATAAAAACTTAAAGTCTGAACCGCGCAGTCGTGTTATTTTTATCATTGCAATGTAATGACTTTCGATTCAATTATAATAAAACTAAATTTGTTTTTCTATTTTTGTTAGGAGATCAAATTTTTATAAATAGAAGTCCTTTTCTATTCGTAAACATCGATATTTAATTTTTGTCTTTTTATTTTATTTTTTTTTTTTTTATTTATTTAAAGATTCTACGTATAATAGAGAACAAAAATAATTAAAAATAATATATATTAATATATATATATATATATATATATATATATTATATATATAAGTTTTATGTATGTATATGTTAATTTTTGTTTAATTATACATATATATATATATATATTATATATTAAAATAATATATATTAATATATATATATTATAATAAAGAATTTAATGTCGAAAATAAATAAATAAATAAATTAATAAATTTGGAAAAATATTAAGTTAAATAATTACGAAAATTAAATATATAATTAATAAACATAGAATAAAACGAAACATAATTGAGGACACATAAATATACATTATAGGGCATACATAATAATTTTGCCACAAATATAAAATAATAGAAAAAGAAAAAGAAATTTCTATTTAAAATACAATTTAAATTAATGTAAATTGAGATAATATAATACAAAAAAAAAGAAGATGAAGTTACACAATCATTCATATTCTTTTTAATCTCCTTCCTTTCGTTCCGCACCAAAGATCTTCTCTTTCTCCTCTATATTTTTTTAAAATAATAATAATAATAATAATAATAATAATAATAATAATAATAATAATAATAATAATAATAATAATAATAATAATGCAGAAAAATAATGTTAAATAGAGAAAACAAAAAAAAAAGAAAGAGTAAAAGAAAAAAAAAGGCGTGTCTATTGGACGGCCCAAGATTGTCGATCGTGATGTTTAATTTAATATTGACTCACGGAACTATTTGAAAATATCGACGCGTATCGGATGGTAAAAGGAAATACGAAGAAGACGAAGAAGACGAAGAAGACGAAGAAGACGACGAAAACGACGAAAACGACGAAAACGACGAAGACGACGAAGACGACGAAGACGACGAAGACGACGAAGACGACGAAGACGACGAAGAAACGACGAAGAAACGACGACGACGACGACGACGACGATAAAGAAAACTTGTCACAGTATCTCTCTTTCTCTTTCTCTCTGTATGCCTGTTCTATGTATATCTCTCTCTCTCTCTTTCTCTCTCTCTCTCTCTCTCTGTCTTGCTCTTTTCGAGGAAGCGACGAGAGAAGCTCGTTGCGATTCCGGTGGTCGCGCAGTAAACCTGTCTTTCCATTATATGTTTCTCTTTTATGTATTTGTCTATATATGTATGTGAATACGACGATAAACAGTTAAACAATAGTACCACACGTACACGAACCTCGATTTCTCGATGGAGTTATGTTAGTTAAACTTAAGAAGAGAGATCTAAGTACGTGTATATATATTTATATATATATATATATACATATATTATATATATATATTCTCCCTCTCATTCATTCTCATATGCTCTTTTTCTTCCTTTCTTTCTCTTTTATTCTTTCTTTCTTTTCTTCTCTGTCTCTTAAGATCTTTCTATCTTCATCTCTATCTCTGTCTCTTTCTCTCTCTCTCTCTCTCTCTCTCTCTCTCTCTCTCTCTCTCTCTCTCTCTCCCTCTTTCTTCCTGAACGTTTCTATTTCTTAGCTTCTTTGGAAATGATGCCTTTCTTAGAATTCCTTTACAAATTTCACGAAGCTAAATTCGCGATCCCTTTTCAAATGCAAAGTGAAAGACGATCATCACAATAAACGAAAAATGAATTTAAATTAACAGAACATATCGTTACATTATACTCTTGTCCGCCATTTTGTCTTGCCATCTCGTCTACTTTACGTCATGTATTTTTCTATTCATGTTTTATTGGATTAGTTGATTAGAGATTAATATTACTTTATAACTAAATAAATAATACATAATTATACACACACACACATATACATATAATGTCTATAATAGGTGCATAATATATCATATAATATAATAGTAATATATTATTACTATTAAATACAATTATAGTATTGTATTATTTTAATACAAAACCATTGTTATATATATTACGTTTATACATTATATTTATTTATATTTATATTTAAAAGAATATATAATATAAAACTATGTATATTATATTATATCAGTTAATATATTAATTATATTATAAACTTGTCAATTCTTTAGGAGTATAATCTCGTATCATTAATTGCCGGTAGTTAGGATGCATGTCGTAAACAAAGGACAAACTTCTTATGAAATAAATTTCGTTAACTTAGGTCGATAATATGAAAAAGTATAAACAGAAATAAGTTTCTACTTTTTATAGCAATATTATATTGCATTATATTGCATTATATTTTATTATATTATAGCGTAATTTATATGATGTAACATATGTTGATATAATTATTAAATATGATATATTTACTATATATTATTAATAAAAATGAAAATAAAAATATTAATGAGAAAAGAAATTCAATGTGGATTCTTCATCAAACCCCATAATTATCTTACAATCAAAAAATTGCACCATTTAAAATGTTGAACAAAACGAATGACACAATACTGAACATATCACCTCTAGGAAAATTATTATTTCCTATTCCAAAATTCAAATTTTGGCAGAGATAGGGAATTTGCCAACAAATAGTGCTTTGTATTAGAATCATATGATACGTAAAAGGATGACACAAGAAATTATGCCACCTCCAGATAAATTATGTTATCTTGTTCGAAAATTCAAATTTTGAAATAAGCTGGAATTTTTCTCACAAATCGTGTATCAAGGATCAGGTAATGAGAAAAGAGATAGGACATTACATCATGCCACCTCCAACTAAATTATCATCTCTTGTTCAAAAACGTAAATTCTGGACAATGCTGAAATATTTTTCGCAAATCGAATTTTGTGTCAGAATCATACGACGTATGAGATGGCACGCGAAACTATACCATCTCTAAGTAAGTCTTTATCTCCTGTTCAAAAATGTAATATCTAGGCAAAATGGTAAAATGTTTCCAAAATTTCAGTTTTGTATCACGATCACGTGATACGTAAAAAAGTGGCACAAGGAATTATGCTACCTCCAGATAAATTATCTTCTCCTGTTTCAAAATTGAAAATTTGAAGGAAGCTGGAATTTTTCTCAGAAATCAAGTTCTGTATTAAGGTCATTAATGTATGAAGAGGTGGCATGCGAAGCCATGCCACTTCCAGGTAAGTCAATATCTCCTGTTCAAAAATTCAAATTTTTAACGAAGCTAGAATATGTCCCGTAAATCGAGTTTTATATCGGCATAACATAACGTGTGAAGAGATGGCACACGAAATCATGCCACTTCCAGGTAAGTCATTATCTCCTGGTAAAAAACTCAAATTTTAAACGAATTGGTTGAATTTCCCGCAAATCGTGCTTTGTACCAGGGTCACATGATGCGTGAAAAGGTGACATGAGGAATCGTGCCATCTTCAGGTAACTCATTATTTTCTGATTAAAAATTAAAATTTTTTACAAAATAGGGAAATTTTCGCTCAAAAGGAAATTTGTATATGGATTATATGATGTGGAAAAAGTACGCTATATTTTTATCGCTCGATAAGTTATATTCTTCTGTTAATAATTTCAAATGGTGTAGAAAAAAAAATTTCTTCCACAAACCGAGTTTTGTATTCGGATTACGTGATGTGGGATCAAAATCGTTATACCATCTTATCGCATTAGATAATAAATTATTTATTTCAAAGTGGGAAATGTCTTGTTGATCTTTGTTCGATATCTTTTTCTCTTGTTTTTGCTTGTTTAATTTTTTACAGTTATACTTCGCGTTATTCAAGATTACATTCTCAAGAATCATTCAATCGTAAACTATATTAGCTTTATCGCAATTGTAACATGTAATACGATAACGAGTAACTTTTTTCTTTTTTCTTTTTCTTTTTTTTAATTATTTTTCATTATTAATGCTTCCGTTACTACTAGATATTTATTAAATAGAAACACTTCAGATCAATATCAACTCTACGGATTTTTTTTCGTTTCTATTTATTTTAGTTTCTATTTCAATTTTTATTTTAATTTCTATTCATTTATTGACTTCGATTTAATTACTTTAAAAGTCACTTGCAATTTAAAAGAAGATACTTTGTTTTTATTATTATTAAACAAATTCAATTTGGAAATTCATATTGTGCGAGAGAGAAAAAAAAAGAGAAAATTGAATTATTAATCAAACATCACGGGAAGACGAATTTTACATTTCTTCATCATTTCGACAATAATGAAATTTTAATTAATTGATATTATTATCATCTCGTAATGATACGCGAATGAAAATTCATTTTGACGATATCGTCGACAATAAAGCTGCACGAGTAATATGGATTAAATGGCACCATAATTAACGTAGTAATGAGAACTCACTGATAATTTCATTTTAATCGATTCATCGTTTCGATTATCCAGGTGTGTCCTATCTAATTCTGTCGCCTTTCCCCCTCTCCCTATTTTTCAATGTACTTATCATTACTAATCGATTGTTCTTCAAATTTTATTATACATTTATAAGTATTTATTATTTTCTTTATCTTTATCTTTTTCTTTTTTTATACATCTATAAATGAATGTATCAACAAAGATTATATTTTTTGCATTTATATAGATATTTATAAATTTGATCGAAATGTTATCAATATTTTCTTTAAAATAATTATTTTAGTTAATTATTAGTGCCAGTTTGTCGTTTAATAATAATCAAATTATATTCATCTAAATAATCATAATTGTTATTATTTCGTATCATTTTTGATAAAATGATAGTTATTTAAGTATTTAAGTATTTAATTAAGTTTGATTATTTTAACTATTAAATTTGATTATTTTTTATAATAAATTCTAATGAAATTTTAATAATGTATATATATACGTATTATATATACATGTTATATGGTATTTCTATCTAATAAAAAAAATTAATATTCTATATAAAAATAATAGTAAAAAAATAAGTATAAAAATAAATATATAAATATGTTATATTATATTTTATTAGGAGAATGTATTATAATATCATAAATGTAAATAAAAGTCCTATTTTAATTATTATTTAAAATTATTAATTATTAATTATTATTTAAAATAATTGTAATTATTTAAAATACTAAGTATATATATATATATATATATATATATATATATATATACTATATATATATAGGAAATAATAATCAACGTATCTTCTTTTTTTATTTTGTATTAGAAACAAACAAAAAAGTAATTTATAAAAAAAAATTTTATACATTTTACATAACCAGTCACTACTTTTCATAAATTACTTTTTTGCTCTTATCTAAGAGAAAAGAAGACAAAAGAATTTATTTGTTTTGTTTGTCTTCCTTTGTTTTCTTATTATACATTATGTACTAGAGCAAAAAAGAAATTTCGTTCGTTCGAATGAGAAATATTAATTTTAATTGTATATTTTCTTAATGAAAGTTCTTCAATAAAAATTTTCTTGAAACGTTTATGAGAATGCAAATTTAAGAATTTGATTTTTTATTTTTTAAATTTGTTTTATTTTATTATTATTATTATTATTATTATTATTATTATTATTATTATTAATATTATTATTATTATTATTATTATTATTATTATTATTATTATTATTATTATTATTATTAATCCTTTCTTGTTCCATTTACAAAGGGATCAAACTTAAGGTAATTTCCATGGAATATCTCCTATCCTTTCTACCTTCGAGTTAACTAACACATACTCGAATATCCTTTGTCAGATAAGAGGAGCATCCTTCTCCTTGATAAGCTTCATCCACGAACACTAACTTTTGTTATATACTTTAGAAACTGATAACTTAAACTTTACTTTCTTTAATCATAAACATACGTTTTGATAAAGTAAAAAAATATATTTCTATTTATATTTGATATGCGCAAGGGATTCTTATTTTAAATATGATTAATGAAAATATTATTATTTCATTATTTTTTCTCTATCGATATTAATTTAGGATAAATTTGGAGGAAATTATATATAATATATATATAATATATATATATATTATTCATTATAACGAATTTGCTTACAATTTAAATTTTTGAACTGTGTTGGTTGATGGTATCAATCAATAATTACCTTCCGATATCAATTATTAAATTATTAAAATATAAATATAAATATAAAAATTATTGTTTTTATATATAACAAATATTGTACAAATAATTTTAATTTAAAAGTAAATTAATATTAGGAACAATTTTTCTTGAATTTTTGAATTTGTTTTATTGTCAGAATTATCGATAGGAATGTTGTAGTTTTTAAATCGATATGATAAAAAGAAAAAAATCCTACAAAATATTCCTATATATTGTTATATTGCAAAATGAACAAAATATTACTATAATTTGTTGCTTGTTTGTTGGAAATGGATTGAAAATATTTAACAAAAGACAAAAGTCGACCAATTTATTGTTTCTAGAAAATGATGGTATAGTGGGACATAGATTTAGATCGATTTAGAATTTACAAAAGGATAAAAGAATAAAAGAATAAAAGAAATAAAACAAATAAAAGAGAAATAAAAAAAAGGGCCAATTGAAATACAAAAATAAAAAGATAAAAAAAATAAAACAAATAAAGAAAAATAAAAAAGAAAAATAATGTGCAAAATTAATAAAAAGCATTATATGAGTTTATATATAGTTGGTATTATATATATAATATATAACGTATATATATAGAATATAATTGGCTCGAACATAAAATCCACAGTGACAGATTTTAAAACGTTATCTTCGTCCCGTTATGCCTGTAATATAGAAAGTAAAGTTGATCTACGCGTTTATTACGATAAGGAAGATAAATAGGATAAAAGAAAAATGAAGGAAAAAAATAAAACTAAAAGAAGAAGAAAAAAATAAAAAAATCTGCCGATGCAATTTCAACGTTCAGATCTTTAATTCTCGGTAACAATATCAACGTTAGCTAATGCTTCAAAGTATTACTTCATAATTACGATTACAATCGGTGAAAATCCAAGAGAAAATATTTGATTACGGATCAAAAAGCAATTGAGCAATAATGTTACGAATATGTGTATATATATATACATATATATATATATATATATATATATATATATATCTACGTAATATGTGTCTACATAAGAATACTAATTGTAAGGTTTTCAGGTCAAGGTCTGTCTTTATCGTTCGATGTTTCATGCAATTCGGTGCTTACTCTACATTTTACACAATATTTCTTTTTTTTTTTTTTTCAAAAAGAATTCAAAGTTATAATTTTGCGAACTATTAATGACAGAAATAAGATTCGTGAAACATGAAATGTCATAGTCGTCGTGATAATGAATTGTCCTAATATTAAAATAAATGATATAAAATAGAGAATTACTGGATTAAATAAATAATTTTTTTTTTATAGATATCGAATAAACAATCTAATTTCTTTTGGCGAGAACGAGAAGTGAAAAAAATATTAATAAAAATGATAAAAGTATGTAAAGTGAAAAAAAAAAGTGAGTAAAGAAAAAAATTAAAAAAGAAGAAAGAAAGTAAAAATATAATAGACGTTCTAATGCATATTACATTTATATTTATTATATATGTGAATATAATGTATAATATATTATTAATTTGTATAATATAATATATCATGAATATGATATATAAATAGCGAATAAAAACATCAAATAAATAACGCCATAATAACAATTACATCTTTAGAATAAAGAAAAAAAAGAAAAAAGAAAAATTTTTTTGTATTCTATTTTTTTTTCTTTTTTCGTTACTATTAAATCAACGAAAGACCTAATTTGTTGGAAAATAAAAGAAGGAAAAAATATTTTTTTTATACATTAAAATTCATAAATATTCATAATATACAGGCTGTCTGTTCATAGATATCGAAGCAAATATTTCCGAAGTGATTGGAAGTTACAAAAAAACTTTAATAAGGAAAAATTTGCACCGTTCTGATTTGGATTACGAAGTACATGTAAAAACTTTTTTCTTTTTTTTTTTTTTTTTTTTCTTTCTGTTTTATACTCCTGACCTTTCCGAGTTACGTAAATCGACATAGCTTTTTCTTTTTTCTTTTTTCTTTTTTCTTTTTTTTAGTGCCATGCAAATTTCTCTTAATAAATTTTCTTATAATTTTAACCAATCGCAAGATTTTTTTGCTCTGATATCTACGAATTGATGTTTTTGATCATTGTACACTATATTTATATTTATTATATAATATATATATTATATATATATATATATTTTATAAAAAGTATTTTTAAAAATCTTAAGAAATAATATATATAAATATAATTTTCTCTCAATTGAAAATCAATTTCATTTTTCGAACCACAATAATACCATTTCAAATATTATACAAAATACCTATAAAAATACAGATCATTCAAATGCGCCTACGTAAACACACGTTTACGTAACGAGAATCAAAAGTGACTAGACAAAAAAAAAGAGAGAAAGAAACAAAAAATAATATCTCGTTTAAATAAGAAAAATAGTCAGCCAAAGTCGACCGAAAGCGAATTAATGAAATTTACGATCGACTAAAATGAAGAGACAAAAATCTCGCATTAGATTTACAATCGTGATGATAAATTTCTTTTCTAAAATTTCTTTTTTTTTTCTCTCTTTTTCCTTCTTTTTTCTTTTTATCTCTTGACATAATTAAAAAAAAAAAAAAAAAAAAAAAAAGGGAGAAAGAAAAATAAACATAACGAAAGTAAAATATATATTAGATTAGAAAGAAACGTTTAAAGAAAAGCATTATGTTAGAAACTCAATGGTAACGTTTAATTAGCGTGACAAGGTGCTTGACGTGTTATCGATTAATTATCTGTCCAATAAGAATCGAGGTACGAGTTAAAATCGAAGAAAACGATATCATCGTTCTTGACCTACGACACTGATCACCTTTCAACGATAAATTATTAACTCTCTTTTTCTCTCTCTCTCTCTCTCTCTCTCTCTCTCTCTCTCTCTCTCTTTCTTTCTTTCTTTCTGTCTCGTGGGAGAACAAAATCGAATATCTCTCTTTTTCTTTCTATCTCGTGGGAGAACAAGATCGAATATCTTTCTCTTTCTTTCTATCTCGTGGGAGAACAAGATCGAATATCTTTCTCCTTTTATCTCGTGGGAGAACAAGATCGAATATTTCTCTCTCTCTCTCTCTCTCTCTCTCTCTCTCTCTCTGTCTCTCTTTCTAATTCTCTCTTTCTCCCTTTCTTTCTCTTTGTATATCTCTCTCACGACTATATAATTTCGAATCAATAAATCGGTTCTGCTCGTTGAACCGACGGAATTTCAAAGCTGGGATCACACCCTTCCGGATGTTAATACTTCATTCAGCTACAAAGAAAATGACTTTGTTGATATCCTTTCGCTCAAATCATCTTTTAGTCACCTATTGTTTATGTCTATCGAGTGTTAAAATTAATGAAGAAAAATATATTTATCTTTTAATACCGTTATACGTTTGTACGTTTGTGTGTGTGTATATAGTTATATATATACCTACATACATACATACATACATACATACATACATACATACATACATACATACATACATACATACATACATACATACATACATACATAAATATATATATTCTGAAAGTGTCTCAAAAGTCTATTTTTCTTTTGGCTGTAAATTGTTTAAATATAAATATATCACGTAAAATATGAACCATTATAAACGTTAGCTGGATTATTTTGATTGAAAAATTAACTTAGATCACTTTTAAAATAGATTTGTCACATATATATGTATATATGTATATATGTATATATGTATATATGTATATATGTATATATGTATATATGTATGTCACATATATATGTATATATACATATATATGTGTGAAATTGTTTTGTCAAAATAATACAAGTATTATATGAATTAAAATTTAATAACTCTATTTACAAACGATCCTTTACTCGGCGATATTAACAATTACCTTGTTTTTTATTAACTCCACATGAATTTCGTCGTCTCGATGATAGTCGACAAAACCGCAAAAAAAAAAATGATAAAAGAAATAACGTCACTATTTTTTAACAATAACTTTCAATATAATAACTTTAAAACAATAAATATCAATGGTATAACAAATTGATGACCTTTCGTATAAAAAAAAAGAGAAAGAAAAACAGAAAAAATGAAGAAAAATGAAAAGCTTTAGAAAGCTAACATAACAAATGTTATCTTAACTAAAAAAAAAAGAAAAAAAAAAGTAAATAGAATTAAAATAGATGAATAGTAACATAATTTACATCACTTAAATATAGTTCTCTCTTTTTAATAAGATTAGCCATGGTCTATTGATCTTACATATATGTTTATGTTTATTAGCTTAAAATGGTCCTTCACTATTCCACATATATGTACATGTATACGTGTATATGTATATGTATATGTATATGTATATGTATATGTATATGTATATGTATATGTATATGTATATGTATATGTATATGTATATGTATATGTATATGTATATGTATATACATATACATTATATATATATTATAAAATGTATGCAATTATTATAAAAAAATATACACGTCATATGATTTTATCCCAAAATTCTATTTACTAATATTAAATAGCCACTATCGTAAATTAATTATTATATATAATAATAATGGATCCATTATTTAATATTTATTTTCAATAATTATTACATTAATTAGTTATAATAATTATTTACTATTTATTCTCAATAATTAGTAATTGTCCTGTCATAATAACATATTTAATAGATATTTATTTTGTTATCCATATAAATTATTACGAATAATACATATTATTTAATTTCCTTCGAAAAACGTTTCTCTATTTGTTGTCATTCCATAACAAAAAAAAAAATTATTATTATTTTTTTTTAATTATCAAGTCAAATCAAACACCCTATCTTTGTATATACAGGATGCTTTAATAAATATCATTATTATTAAAAATAATTTTGTTCCAAAAAATATTTTTAACAAAAAGTAAATTTTACAATCAGACTAAATGGTATATCCTTGTATAAATGGTATCATTTAAATAATTTTTTTTTTCTTTTTTTTTTTTTATTCCGTATACAACGACGACCGACATATTATACATATAGAAAAAAGAAAAGAATAAGATAAAATTATTTCACATGAATGTGGGCATGATAATGCTACGTTAAAAATTAATACAGAAAAATATGTGATAACAACCAAAGACTGACTTTAGTTTCGACATATCGTATAATACCTATCAACACACATATACATATATATTTTAAGAATGAATTGGTTATATTTATCTAATCTGTTTATACAAGCTATGTTTAATACTTGTGGTCGTTTTAAAGAGTAATGTGGTTCGTATTAACAACGGTTGATCATTAGAAAGTTATACGATTTCATATCAACACATGCCCCCAAGAGAGTGTTCTCATATGGTTGAATAATAACAACATGCATTTCATTTTGTGGTTTTACCAAAGGAAATGTTTTCTAACTGTTATGCCTTATTGTAATATCGACAAGTATTGCACAAGATTTCCGGTTTTACAAATGTCGTCAATTTGTTATTTCACCTGGTCTTAAGTAGGATGGTAGAAAATTATAGGTCACACAAAAAGTACAGTGAGATTTTAAACTCTCGTTAAATTTTTGTGATTCATTGTGAAAGAAAAAAAAAAAAAAGAAAAAGAAATGGTTGCCGGGCGAACTTGGACTTTGATCATGAAATTTGAGATCAAAAAAATTTTTTTTTCTCTCTTTCTCTTTATTTTTTCTTTTGCCAATAAACTATGACGAAATTTGTAATGGATTTATATTTTTTTTTCTTCGTTTTTAATTGAAAATGTTTAATGTTTTATATCTAAATAAATATTTGGATACTACCGTATTTTGTATTGAACGAATGTTTTATCTTATATATGAATAAATAAGACTATGATATTCTTTTTCATTTGAAAATGTTCGATGATTTGAAAATATATCTAAATAAATAACGTTATTGGTATCTTCCTTTTTTTAATTGAAAATTTGTAATATTTTATATCCAAATAAATAATAATACAGATATATTTATTACAATTGATGAAATCAAAAATAACGAAAAAAAAAATATTAAAAAAAAATATCTTCAAAACTTCAAATCACAACTAATCGAACCTATTTGTTCAAACGATCAAACGATCTAACAAAGATCTATATGTGCTTATATCTTTTCTTTTTCTTTTTTCTTTCATCAAATCCAAAATCACACATTTAGAGATAATTATTTTTTATCTATAAATCATAAGAATTTTAAGCAAGCTAAATGTTATTAAAAAAAAAAAAAAAAGAAAGAAAAGATTATATATATAGTGTCAAACTTTAAATAATATTCTGTTGATTCGAGGCGGTAGAACATCGGAAAAAAAAAAAATGATTAATTCGTAAGAAAAATCAAGACAGTTCTCGTTGAATATTATTGCGTAGTTCGCCGGTAATACTGCAATAACAGATGTATCATTGAAATAATATACAAAAGTGACTACGAACCATGAAGCTTCCCAAAAATGTTATGTTACAAACATTCGGAGCGGGTGATAGGAGGAGGAGGAGGAGGGGGAGGGGGTTGGCAGGATGATGGCAATGGTGGAAAAAGCTACTCGTAATAGATAACAATACGAACTAATGCATTGAAGATGAAAGAAAAAAAGAAAGAAAAAGAAGAAACAAAAAAGAAAGAAAGAAAGAAAAAAACGATTGAGAAAGATCACTGATCTAGAGAAATTTCTACAAAAGATTTCTCTATACGTACAATTGATCGATGAATATTACGTTTAAATATTCGATGAGAGATATGTCTGAAGTTGTAGACATGGAATAACTGGGTGTTTGGGTGGTTGAGTTGGAGAGATTGGGGTGTTTGATCGGGGAGAAGGGAAGAGAAGGTAGTTAGGAGGGAAAAGAGGAGAGTCCAAATGGCGTCCAAATTCATGTTTCGAAACCAGACGCTCGACGGAATTCCTTTCGAAAACCAAAAATATCTTTCTAAGCGTAAACGAAAGGCATTTTGCAATAACGATTTCCGAGAGAAAACAAAAACAGTTTATCTCACGGAAACGTTTGTCCGTTGACTTTACTTCGATCGTAGATCTTCCTCTTCTTTTTCTTCGTTTTCTTCGTCTTTGGGATTTCAAAGTGAACGACATAAACAGAGACTTGAGAGAGAGAGAGAGAGAGAGAGAGAATGTGCATAATTTTTTTCGTTTATATATGTAATATAACACTTGAAATTTATTTTTATGAAAAATTAATTTAATTTTCAATTTTTCTTTACTCCTTTTTCTATTACTTCTTTTATTATTTTATTATTATTATTATTTTTTTTTTGTTTAATTAATCCGCAAGATGGCTTTTGATTTTATATGTTTATGTGTAACGCGGTTATAAATATTCTTTTTTGCTTCTGTATTTATTTTTGTCAGTATGTTTATTAATTAATGGTAAATATTTTAGTAAAATAAACGATTAGTAAAAAAGGTACGAATATTTTGATTTTTAATAAGAATAATTAAATATAGTTACGTCGTATTATTATTTTATTGTAAATAGCGACACGCAATTTATTTAAAATACCGATCTAATTAATAGAAGCCATAAACAACCATTTTCCTTATTAGTTATTTGTATTTTTTGAATTGTTCGGTAATTTATTAACATTTCTCTTCGTTCTTTTTATTTACAATTACTAAGTATCACTGTATAGAGAGATAGAAAGAGTGTATGCATATAGATGTGTATTTTTTTTCGTATATGTAATATAATATACTACTCGAATTTTATTTGTCGAATATTAATTAAATTTCCGATCTTTTTTATTTCTTTTTTATTTTTATTATTTATTATTATTATTATTATAATTAATTTTTTTTTAATTGATCAGTACTACATGTACAGTATATATATATATATATATATATATATATATACACGAAATATGTATATATTATAGAAATGATTTTATGTATGTGTGTACGTATAGATTAAAACAATTAATTAATTTATTTGTCGTTTCTCTCTCTCTCTCCTTTTCCTTCTCCACTAATGCCCTATAAATTTTAATTACGTTTTAATTTTGTTTTAATTACACTTAGATTGCGTCTATTTCTTTCACGCTCTCTTCGATAATAACAATTAACAGGTGTTGTCGTATCTTTTAATTCTACATAATTTAATTCTTAATTCTTTCATAGATTTATCGCTTTCTTTATAATTCCATGCAATTTTACGCGTTGCAAATACAGTCAACGAGCATGTATGCACATGCATAAGTGTGCATTTATAATCTATTATTAAAAAATAATACAATAAATCTTCTTTTCTAATATATAATATATAATATATAATATATAATATATAATATATATAAAATAAAAAATAGATTATAAAAACAATATCCGATATTGCATTGAAAGATTTATTGGATTGTTTCCATTTTATATATGTATGAGTATATGTGTATGTGTATTTGCGTGTGTATTTATTTTAATTTTGGTCAAAGCTTTTAGATGATAGCATCTTTTAAATGATATTTAAAAAACGTATCTATTGTGTTTGTATATATGTATATGCAAACACGCCTAGACGAAATACGAAGAATATTAAATTTTCACATGATATTTTGTACAATTCGATTTTCATATTATGAACGTTGACTCCCTTTAATTTTCGTTAAATAAATTAAAATTCTTTATCATTCTTTTTCTCTTAATAAAACTATGGTATAAAAAAGATAATTTCAAAGAGAAGAAAATAAGAGAAAGCAAGTAACGAGATAAATAAATTTCTTTGTAATCGTTTGTATTCTTTATATTTTTTCATTTTCTTTTTTTATATAACTTTTTGAAAATTTATTAACAAATCATATGTGCTTTATATTTGTTATCATAAGTTATCTTAAAAAAAAAAAAAAAAAAAAAAAAAAATAATAATTTTTATAGACTTTGTTCGACGTATTATATGAGAAAAAAAGTTTGTAAATTGTTATATTTCAATGATATAAAAATTCTATATCATTTATTTATAATTATATTTAATTAATCTTCGATTGAAATAATTTTTTTTTATTTACTTATTTTTTTAAAAATATATTTATTATTGTTTTATTTTAATATTTATTTAATTTTTTTTTTTTTTTTTTTTTTTTTTTGAAGAATACACGTTATTCCATTTCAATTGAAAAGAGACATTGATTTTTATAAAAGAAAATATTTAGAAAATAATTTCGCAAACATTGTATAATCGAATTGTTTTAATGTTTTAATTTTAGTCTTTAAACTTTTTCAAATTTTTTGTCACTAATATAAATTTCCAATTTAATATAAAACGACTTTAAATAATTTCTTTATATATATACATATATATATATATATATATATATATATATATATATATGCACTCAATATATCATACGCCCGTAATGTATAATTTTCAAATTTCATATCTTAGACTTTAATCGTTTTCGATCAAATTTAAATAATTTTTCGTACGTACAATATAAATACATATGTATACATACATATATGTATGTCACACATGGTACATTGTTTCGATTAAAATGAGGTTACAAGAAGTTTTCATGATCGAAATCGACGTGTTCGTGACACGATACACGTAGCCATCCGATTATCACCCGTCTCAAAAGCCAATAGGATTCGAGATCGAGTAATTTGTGGAGAAAGTCGTTTTTTCTTGCAAGGCAGACTCTTCGTCATTTGCAAGGTGATATTTATACCACTGACATCAGTTCACCATTAAAAAAAAAAAAAAAAAAAGAAAAAGAAATAAAGAAAAGGAAAAGAAAAAGAAAAAAGAAAGAATAATTAACTCATATCATTTAAAAAGCTTATTACAACTTAGCTCCGTTGTCGTGATTAATAATATCGATATTATGGTATCGTAAGTTGTAGATAAGAAAACAAAATGAAAAAATATGATAATGCGATAAGAAAAAAGATACAATTGACTCGTTCGAACGAGATTGCAATTATTGTAACAATAATAAATAATTGGATCGTTTGATGATACTCGACTTTCCTAAAATTTGCTTTTCTTTTTTCTTTCCTTTTTCTTTTTATATTAATTATACATATATTATAAGAATAGTATTGAATGATATTTATTGGACCATTTGATTTCAAAGTTTTCAATAATTGTTTTTTTTTCTTTTTATATAATAATATATTTATATATTTTTTTTTTCATTTTAATAATAATTAACGACACTAATAGTATCTTTAAAACTGATTATTAGATTTTCTTGAAATTATTTTTTAGATAATATATATATATATATATATATATATATATATATATATATATATATATACACAAGTTTTTACATATAAGCATATATAGTTCGAATAGTTCGAAAGGTCGAAAGAACTTCTTAAAAAAGAAAAAAGAAGAAAAAAACATTAACAATTTTTAAAATATTACAATACAAGAATAGAAATTAAAAAAAAAAGAAAAGGAAAAGGAAAAAAATAATATCCAAATAAGTCAAATAAAGATTGATCAAGAAAATAAATTGAAAAAAAAAAAAGAAATAAATTAAAAATTTAAATTAAAAAAGAATTTAAAAAAAAAATCAATTAAGATGAATCAATCAATATAATATACACTCGCAATAATTTGCGAGTGAATATTTCAGCTAATAATTATCACTGACAATAAGACAATATTGTAAAATATTACGTTACAAGAATAAATATTATAAATTGTCAAAGAAATAAAGAAAAAAATAAGAAATAAAATAATTTTCAAATAAGCAGAGGTCAAAACAAATGTCGAAAATATTCGAAAATAATAAAAAAGAAAAAAAAACGATTAAGATAGTATCGATATAATAATAACACACAAGTGGATGTTTCAGTTAATGGTAATTATGAATACGATAAGAAAGTAAGATAATTTTCTTAGCGGAAAACCCAACGAAGCGAAAATTCGTTGGACGTTAGTTTTCCGAACGAATGAACGAACGAATGAACAAACGATCGCTTAGAATGGAAAAGATCGATTCCTATATATTATAAGCGAATCTCTATAGAAAGTTTGTTTTTGATCGATCGCGTTACTTTGTAAAACGAGCTTGGGTTGTTCCTTACGAACGATCAATAATAAATTGATCGTCGTTCGACCGTTATTAAAAAGCGGAAGTTATCAAAACTCGTTAATGTACTCATGAACTACTTATAAAACTACTCACAAATCCTATCTCCATTTTCTCTCGGTAAACGATATTTCCAATAGAAATTTCACATAGAACTTAAGTATAAGCGCACATTAAAAAAAAAAAAAAAAAAAAAAAAAAAGGGAATTGTTTCATTTACACTGAATCTATGAAAATTTCAGAGTATCAAAATGACAGAGTTTAAAATTAAATTTTTGTTTTCTTTCTTTCTTTTTCTTTTTCTTTTTCTTTTTATGATCATTGAAATTAATAATTATTAGACAACAAATTTTAATCGAAAGAGTCATATTTTTTTATTTATACGAGTTATCTCATTTCATATGATAGACATTTTATTATCTTATAATGATTTTTATTATTTAAAAAAAATTATTATGACCTTCGTATCTCAACAATAGTGTCATCTATGAAATAATTACGATAAATATTTTATTCGAAACGAATAAATGATTATATATATATAAGTCATATATATATATATATATATATATATATATATATACATAGTATAATTAGCATAGTATAATTAGTCTAAATCAAATATTGTGAATATATAAATCATTATATATGTAATATTTATTAGAATAATTATTTATATAGATATTTATACTATAGTAATATATATAAAAAAAAAAAAATAATTCTTCTCCAAAACGTTTTATTATTTCTTATGTGTTCATCAAATATGAGAATAGATATTTCAATGAATTTCAAATAACGCGTTTAGTCATTGATCGAAATCTTTCTCGAAAAAAAAAGAGAGAGAAAAAAAATGTTCTCTCGTGTTATTCATTGCGAATAAATGAACCATGCAGATATGATAATTGGCTATATACATATTAGCATGTAACTCAAAACCGACACACAAGAGAATAATATTTCTCTGAAGCTTACATTGAACATAATCATGTAAAACATACTCACGCATAGTTCATACCGGTACAACGATATAGAAATGAAGATTACTCACCTGAAACAGAACACCACAATTTTGCATTAATAATAGAGTAATGGAAAATACAATGGAAAACAAAGAAATGTAAGAAAACAAATTAATTAAAATTGTTGAACAATTCATATACGGCCTTGGTTATGGACACGTAAACAAATTTATTTTTTACTTCTCATCTTAGAAATAGTCTTAATATTTTGAAAATAATAATTTCGACTATTCAATATTTTATATGTTAATAAATAATAATTCAATAAAGTAATAAATTATAATATATATTATGTATATATAATTTATATATGTAATATTTATTAATAATTATATGTTATATACATAATATTTATTAATAATTATATGTTACATACATAATATTTATTAATAATTATATTATATATACATTATATTATATTATATTATATTATATTATATTATATTATATTATATTATATTATATTATATTATATTATATTATATTATATTATATTATATTATATTATATTATATTATATTATATTAATTATATTATATTGTATACATCGTATTTTTTATTTAAAACAAAATTTTAAATATATTCACACTAAAGCAATATGATTTATTAAACAGTATAATATATTTACAATGAAAACAAAATAATTTAACAAATTATATATTTATTAAAAATATGTTATATGTAATTAAATCATAAATTAATTAAATTATACCAGTTTAGTTAACACAACGTGTTATATTGCATTACTTTTTTCTTTTCCCTTTATCCGTATAAATATATTACAAATATCGTTAAAACAATTTATTACATTATATCATTTTTCCTGTGAAAAATTATTAAATACCCTCCGTTGTTTATTTTTAATATAACAATAATAATAATAATAATAATAATAATAATAATAATAATAATAATAATAAAAATTTCGACATAACGTATAACGTCGCTTCAATATTTGATTACGTTCGATATGATTGGCTTTCAAACGTTAATGCGTCGACCTTGATGCTCAACGTTTATTGTAAAAATCAATATATTGAGGAAAAAAGTTAAAAAGAAAGAAAGAAAGAGAGAGAGAGAGAGAGAGAGAGAGAGAGAGAGAGAGAGAAACAGTAGTAAATCTATTATTAGAACAAGTAAATACGAAGGAAAACGTCGATTGACGTTGATATCGGTAATCAGTGCAAATAAAGTCGAAACGCGTTCGCAATAATGAGATA
>NC_140816.1:37500-52500 GCF_050613455.1 Vespa mandarinia | reverse complement strand
GGATTAATTAAGAGTCATTATGAAAATTCGCAACAAAAATTTTATCTTATGTAGTAATTATATATAAAATAAAATATGATAGATACCTACATACATACATATATATATATATATATATATATATAAATTATTGTTTATATTAATATATATATATATATATATATATATATATTTCAATAATACTTATATACTACAATAATATTAATATTAATGTATAATATTTATATTAATTAACGATTATTACTTAAGATTTTTTCATTTAAAAATATTTGATATTTAATATAATAATTGTTAACAAAAATAATGATAGAAACGATTAAAGAAAATGGCAAGTTAGCCTAACCAAGAAGAGAACATACGAGTTAGTCTTTCCTTTGTGCATACGCGATTAGGTGTAGTCCGTGAAGTCACCCAATGGTAGGAACCTGTTTGACACCCTGCAGACGCATTCAACAAAGATTTTTTTATTCAGGTATAGCAAACTATAGATAGAATTCCCGGAAGGCTATGAAAGAGGGGAAAAAAGAGAGAGATAGATAAATTGAGAGAGAAAGAGAGAAGAGAAAGAGAGAGAGAGAGAGAGAGAGAGAGAGAGAGAGAGAAAGAGAGTGAGAGGGAGAGATAGACAGAGAGAGAAGGAAAAGTCGATGAATCTTATGTTTCTCTCTCTCTCTCTCTCTCTCTGTCTCTCTCTCTCTCTCTCTCTCTCTCTCTCTATCTATCTATCTATCTATCTATCTATCTATCTATCTATTTATCTATTTATCTTTCTCTCTTTATCTTTTTTTAATTCTTTTTTCAAGTCGATTTTAGATTTTAGTGTTGAAGTAGCGTCTTACAAAATATCCTAAGAAAAATTAGGTTAATGCAAACGATACTCGGAGACTCGACAAAGCGTGTTGCGTAATAAGAAGAGCGTTAGACAAGCACGAGATTAACTAACGACATTCATTACCTACTAACGTTGCGCGTCTTTCTAATCTTTATGAACATAAGGACTCATTCAATTTTCTCCTCTTTCTGTCATCATTAAAATTATTTCATTTCGGACAAGAGATAACATCGAAAAAGTGTCGTGTGATAAAATTGTTATAACGGTAGAATTTATGTCATATATTTTAATTTTTATTTTTATCCACTTGTTTGTTCTTTCTTTCTTTCTTTCTTTCTTTCTTTCCTTCTTATTCCTTGTTTTTCTTTATTTTTTTTTCGTACATCTTATCGTTCGCCGTCACATATTTTAATCATAAATTTCTTTTCTCTTCTTTTAGAATTTAATTCCCATTTTTATCCTGGAATTTATTGATTATGATGAATTTATTTCTTTCTTTATTTATTTATTTATAGTGAATTTGTTTTTCTTCTTTTTTTTTTTTCTTAAACGTATATTTATCACGATGTATTTATTTTTGAAAATGTATTTATTACAATGAATTTTGATTCTATCTTTCTTTCTTTTTTCTTTTTTCAATTTATTTACTTTTGAAAACTTTTCTTTTTTTTTTTAATTATAATCTAATTGATATACAACGAATTTATTTTTGTATTTGTTCATTATTATGTATTGTCAAGCGGAAATATTATTAATGACATATTATATACAATTAATAAATAAAGAAGAAAAATAAATCAAACGTAAAAATAAATAACAATTATAATAATAATAATAATAATAACAATAATAATAATAATAATAATAAATAAATAAATAATTAAATAAATATTCAATATATAATATAAATCCTTAAAATTCTTTTAAATCTGCGTAAATATAATTTTAATATTACCATTCCTTTTATTATTTTTTAATTTTTTGTTTTTATTAAAATTCATCAACAGTATATTGATATTTAAATTATAATTCTGCATTACTCTTTTTGAATAGAACAAACAAATGAACAGATGGGATGCCTACAGTTTTATACATTATTACGAATGAAACAATTTTTTCTAATCCTACGCAATTGACTAAACACACAATCATCCATATGACGATCAATTTATTCGTCTTCCATACGAAAAGATAGATGTATATATATGCAATATATATATATATATATATATATATATATATATATATACATATATGCATTTTATAAATAATCATGACTCAGAACCGGATACTGAATTTCTACAGGAACATTGAGGTCGACCTTGTTCCTTTCGATCCAAACAATTTATGAGTAAGTCATCGATAATTCGTACAAAATTAGAATCTGTGGGACGAAAAAAAGAGAGAGAGAGAGAGAGATAGAGAAAGAGAGGGGAGGGGAGAAGAGAGAGGGAGAGAGAGAGAGAAATATAGAGCTCATTAAATCGAAACATTTCTTTAAAAGAACTTCGAAACGTTATCGTTAAATCTGATTTGTTTATGTGATTGTAAACGAACAAAATTATTATTGATCGTTCAACATCGTAATTATATTAATTATATCAGTATAATGAATGATCGTCAGGTTTAATTATTTATTTGTTTAAATCAATAAGAAGATTAATTTTGGTCACGAATTAATATACTTTTGTAAATAATGATGATAATAATATTAACGTTTATTAATTAATGAATATTATTATTATTTTATTATTTTTTCTTTTTTTTTTCTTATTGTTTAAAATTTTATTGCATTTTGTAATCCTTCACGTATGTCATAAATTTTCATATATATGTATATGTTTGTGTTTGTGTATTATAGACAGTGTACGTTAATATCTATTTGAAAATTTATAAATAAATAATTATCTCAGTAATAATTCGATAAGTGAAAGTTCGATGAGTTCAACAAGGGATATTTAATATGAAAATTAAGAACACGAGATTCTCTTTCTCTTTCTCTTTCTCTCTCTCTCTCTCTCTCTCTCTCTCTCTCTCTTTCTCTCTCTTTCTCTCTATCTATCCGTCTATCTATCTATTTGTTTCATTGTCGGCTTTATCGTAGTGAATAAGAGATAAATATAATTTCAATCTTATTTATAAGACAACATCAAAACTTGCCAAATGATTATTAATGCCGACATAATGATCGATTTATAATTCGAGAAATTTTGAATAGTCTTATACAAGTAATACATACATAGGATGAAACAGGCAATCGAAGTTACTAATTTCGATTTGTTGTATTTAAATAAAAATGATTTTAATCGATACAACTTCTTATATTGTATTAAAACATTTAAAAAAAATGTTTTTTAACTATAAACAGAAATTAATACATTTTTTTATAATCAATTCTAATCTACATACTTAGATCATAAAAAATAATAAATATTTGAGTAATTAACTTTAACGAACGTTATAAGGATATAAAACATGACGTAGAAAAAAACAGCCGAAAAAAGTCATTAAAAATCAACACATTTCTTTTTGTATAATTAATTACAATCTACGTATTCATAAATGATTTACATGTCGTGTAATTAACTTTGATTAACGTTATGTCGATATAAAATATGCCGTAAAAAAAGAAAAGATCAGAAATGTGTACGTTTCTTTTTTTATAATTATTTATAATACAGATAGACTTATGGATTTTTAAAAATAATTTTTTAAATTTATGATTTTAAATTTGAATAAATTAACTTTAACAACGTTAAATCGATACAAAATATATAATAAATAAAAGAAATTAAATGTAGGTTCATTTTTTTCTTATTTCTTTAATAAATAATTATAAACTATAGGTATTTAAATCTTCTGAAAATGATTTACATTTTTTGTTCCTTTCTTTTCTTATTTCTTTTTTTAACTTTAATTAACTTTAACGACGTTAGGTTGAAATAATATTTAAGATTAATTTAGTTCCACGGAATTTCGTTTATCGGCAAAGGATGGTTCTCGTAAAAACGATCAAGACTTTGCTTCAAAGGAGAAACGACGGACGATAGATAGATCGTAAATCCGAAAATATATTTCCGCGGAACGAAACGGAAAGGCTCAAAAAAGGATTGGGAGCATTAGTACGAGCGATGATCATCGGCCGTCGTTCGTCGCCAATCCAGTTTATTTTTCTACGTTACGCTACGGATCCGTTCGATTTCTCCTTCTATCTTCTTCAACCTTTTTCATGTATTTTCTTTTTCTTCTTTCTTTTTTGTTTCTCTCATTCCTTTTCTTTATTTCATTCTTTTGTATCTTTTCTACGAATCCCATATCGTAGAAATCGAATCGACGATAAAAACCGTGTTACCGATGACACGACGAATCGTAAATCGATCATTCTGCGATATAACATCAATCGTGTTATGTTCTTTATATAAATAAACAGATAAAAATAAAGTATTATACTTCGATAAATTATTCTGTATATATATATATATATATATATATATATATATATATATATATGTTAAAAATTTATTTGTTTGAATTTAATTTAAGAAAGCGACATTACTTTTCGGTCATCCTAATATATATATGTATATAGTTTTTTTATAAATTTGATAAATTAGATTAATAAATTAGATTAATTATATAATAATTATAATAATTAATAATTAACACTTGCATTTTAAGATATTTTAAAAACACACATACACACATATATATATACACAAATACAAAATATATTACATATATCTAATCTAAATAATTCATTTCGACGAATTATAAATCGATCATTGTACGATCTTATATCAATCTTTATATAAACAAACAGATAGAAATAAAATACTACGCACACACACACACACACACACAGATGGAGATAAATTTTGTAGCAAAAGACAAAGAAAAAAATAAAAAAAATTAAACGTAAAATTAAAAATAATACACCTATTTACATACTCACATATAAATATAAATATCAGTTAGCGACATTAAACTTATATGATTTCAAAGAGATCTCAATTTCCTCAAAAAAAGATTCAGAAAAAGGATTAGAACAAAAGATTCAAGGTAAAGGGTAAATCCAGAGAATCGAGGAAAACGAAATACTGAAAAATCAGATGTTCCGCTCAGATTCTCTACCTATATCTACGTATCTATGTAACTATGTATATACTTATTTATACGTATATACACGTGTATATATATACTCATATATCTATATCCGTACATATACATAAATATATATATATATATATATATATATATATATATATATATATATACACAATAATATGTATATATGTTGAACCGGTCGTACGGCTCAAGAGCAACCACATTCCTCGAAATTTTTCTGGGACTTCTCTCAGACGAATAACGCTTCGAATCGGAGCAGTCGTCCATGCTATGCCACGTCATTGTACTCTGGGATTGTATCCGGTATTCGTAAAAAGAATTAAATCGGTCGATGATCGCGAATCTTAACCATCCCACCACCCATTCCCCCGTATTCTTCTCCCCTCCAACCTATTCCACCTGTACTCTCACCATCTCACCCGGATCTACCACAAAAAAAAAGAGAGAGAGAAAAGAATAAAATAAATAAAAATGTAAGATTCACGAGAAAAAGGAAAATAAAAACATGCGGGACATATCGTTTCGTTCTATTTCTGTTTTCCCATCCTCTTATTCATTCGTTATCTTACATTATTGTTTATTCATACGAATTGTTAGTTATTATTTTTATTTATTTATTTACTTTTTCTTTTTTATTACGAGATTTTTACTTCGCCCGACATCACTTTTCTTCTTTTTATTCTACCTTTTCTATATCAATTCTTTTTATTTTGTTTGTTTCTTTTTTTTTTTTTTTCTTTTTTGGTGTTTATTGTATCCTTCATTTTGTTTTTCGTTTTTCAATTGATTTTAATAACGAACGATTTTACATGATGCTCGAATAAACATTTGTTTTGATGGTTTTACGGTTGAACAGATCTCTTTTTGTTGCTTCACATTTTGTCGATTAACAAAATGGTTTGATTTAATTTTGTCGGAAATCTATTTTTCTCTTCTTTCGTTCGAATGAATTTTTTTTTTTAATTATTGAAAACATTTCTTTTTTTCTATTCTATTCTTTCTTTCTTTTATTTTTTTTTATTTTTTTACAATAACAAGCTGTTAATGTTTATAAAGGATATCTACTTATTTTTTCTTTCATTCTTCCTACTTTCTTTCCTTCTAAAAAATATTAATATAGATTTGTAGTAAACAAAAACTTTTTTCAAAATAATTAATTAAAGTACGAATAAAGCTTCTGGAAAAAAAGAAACGGGGAAAAAAAAGAAAACAAGTTACAGTGTTTATCAAAGAATCTTTTAAGGAAGAAAAAAAATTATAGTACGGAATAATCTTTCCAAAAAAAAAGAAAAAAAAAGAAAAAGAAAAAGAAAGGAAAAAGATGAAGAAGAAAGTTATTAGAAGAAAACAATTTTTTTCAAAAGAATTACGTTACCGTAGCAATTTTTATCAAATAAATTATACCCAGAGGAAATTTTCCTCTTTCTTTTCATTTTTATATTACAGAAAAAAATAATTTTTCTCTAAAAAAAAAAAAAAGAAAAATTACGAAAAAAAAAACTAAAGTACGAAAGAATTATAGTAGTTCGATACAAACACGAGAACAAACTTATTGAAATATAATAGTACGTAAATTTTACGTCAGCTTTCTCTTTGAGTTAAGAAAAAAAAGAAAAAAGAAAGATAAAGGAAAAAAAAAAAGAAAAAAAGAAGAAGAAACTACATATACGTGCACATAAATATTTTATTTTATCGGATAATTTCCCGTCGTCTTGATAAAAATAATTATTGATAAAATTTAAGTTACTTCACGTAAACACGTCCGATTTTATTTTACTTTCGATCATTTCAATGTGTTTCAAAGACCTCCTTAACCCCTCCTCTACCCCTTACCTACACACCCAATCCCACTCCATCCCACTCTCCCTATCTCCCTCCCGGATAATCTCGTTGCACTTTCACCATCCTTTACGATTTTACACTCGTTTCGTCGTACTGTAGTACGTTAGATTAAAAATTCTACTATAATAATAGGAGGTTTCATGGTATGAGCACACGCTAATTTTAAATATGTACGATCTAATCGAATTCCTAATATAAACATGAAAGTTACTAACGTCTAAGAAATTAATTAAATAACTGACAATAAATCTTAAACGTTATACTATATTAAACATGCATGCATACATACGTACATATATATATATATATATATATATATATATATACATGTACATATACATATATATATATATATGTATGTAAACATATACATATATATATATATATAAATATGTAAATAAATTATATATAATTAACGAGATATTAAAGTATATAGTTATACGACTAACAGTATATACAATGAAATTATATACATAAATTAATAATCTTAAGAGATCAAGAAAACGTAAAAAACATACAAATAAGAAAAAAATGCAGAATGTTTCATAAAAAAAAAAAAAAAAATTATAGATTATTGAACTGTTTTAATCGGAAAGTTTTACGATGTTTTATTTCGTACACTTAAAATATTTGAGAAATAATGATATCACGACACTTTTCTTTATTTATTCAAAAAAAAAAAAAAAAAAAAAGAAAAAAAAGAAAAAAAAAAAGAACATATATATACTTTTCATAAATAAAAGAAAAAAAACATATATATATATTGCTTTTAATGCTTCTATTAAACGAGATATTCGATTGGTTCTTAATTTATAAACAACATATATATATTATATAATATACATATGAAAATAATAAATATATACGTATATATATAATACATATGTATTATATTGTATTATTATTAAACATGAGAGTAATCATTTTTAATAGGAAAAGTATGCGAATGCAGCTGTGTTTAAAATTGACAATTTTGATATGAACAAACTTTGATAAATAAAATAGTTAACTGGCCGTTATTGAAAGACACGGACATGCATAACAAATAGAAATAACGGTTAATTAGCAGTAGTGGTACTGAGCTTATGTAAGACATATTGCATTCATTCTCTCTCTCTCTCTCTCTCTCTCTTTCTCTCTTTCTCTCTTTCTCTCTCTCTCTCTCTCTCTCTCTCCCCCTGTCTTTCTCTTTCTCTCTCTCTCTCTTTTTTCTATCTTACCTCATGCTCTCAGTTACTCTGGCATTTATTTATTTACAGTCTTTACGGTACTTGACGGCACTTTATTCGTACGAGCTGACAGTAACTAAAGAAATGAGAAACCGCAAGGACCAACCTGTTGTATGAATTTACTTAGAAATGAGTTTCGTAAGGGGAAATAGAAAAAGAAAAAGAAAAAATAAAAAAAAAAAGAAAGAGAAAGAGGAAGAAAAAAAGAAAATAGAAAAAAGAAAAATAAACTTACGAATTAAAATTATCCATAGATTACATGTATAATTAATTAATTGACAAAAATATGTTTACATTACTTTCGTATGAAAACTGTAATAAAAATGTAATAAAACACGATTGTATAAAACCTTTATAAAAATTGTAATAAAACAATTTTTCTCAAATATTTAACTTGAAATATAGTTATTCAATATTATAATTGTATAATATAGAAATATATTATTAATTTAGTATATAATAATATAATATAATATTATATTATTTACTAATTACATATATATATATATATATATATATATATATATATATATACATTATATACATTAAATAAGTGCTACTATAATTACTACGATATAGAAGAGTGATAATGAATGATTTTCTGACGTTTGACATAAAAAAATTCATCTCCATGTAAATACATTTACAGTAAACAATTTATAAGTAAATAAAATCTATATTACTACACAAATACACATGTAAAATATATTCATATACATACACATATATGTATATGAATATATGTATATATATATATATATATATATATATATATATATATATATATGTATAATAATATAAAAAATATTTCTTTTTTTTTTTGTAAATACATATATATGTATAAAGAAAATAAATGTACAAGCTAATAGGTTATATAATTATATATTTATATAACCAAAAGTATATTTCTAAGATTCATTTAGAAAATAGAAAAACAAACAAGCCAAAAGTCTATACAAAGTTCTTTTCAAAGATATATGTATATATGTATATATGTATATACGTTGATGATCTTATCTTCTAAATTAATAAATGATTAAGAGCGAGTGGATTCGATTGGAAATAATGAGTTGATGAAGCGGCTGCATCAAGTCTCATATCACAGATGCATATGTACATACTTATACGCTATATACATGTATATGTGTGTGTTTGTTTGCATGCACATATGTATATGTTTATAAGTATATATCTATGCTTCTACATTATATACATACGTGTTACGTATATATGTATATATGTATATATATATATATATGTATATATATATGTATATATATATGTGTATATATATATATGTGTATGTATATATACATGTACGTATATGTATACATCTATGTATCTATGCCTTTACGTTTTATATACATGTGCATACGTATACATGTAGATTCATATGCTGTAGCGTATGCATGTGTATATGTATATATATATATATGTGTGTGTGTGTGTGTGTGTGTGTGTGTGTGTGTGTGTGTGTGTGTGTGTGTGTGTGTACATATGTAAATAATATCTACACAATCTTAAGTTAAATTAACGTCATCTCGTTGCAGTTTAAAACGATAAAATTAGAAACGTTGTTCTTAACGCTGAACGATCGTTATTCAGAAAATCGTTCGATAAAACCTAAATAGAATGTTACCAAGTATCTAATCGAAATTTATTACATACATATAATCATAAATATTTTGTAAAATAAATGTTCAGTATACATATAGGAATATTTTATTTACTATTTATAATGAAATATCAATACATAATAATAAGCGATCAATATAAATATAAATAATTATCAGTTTCTGCTTTGCAATTTAAATTGCATCTGGATTTATTATAAATATCGTGGATCTATTTAAAATAGTGACGAATTATCATATGTATATGCAAATATTGTATTAATTAATATATTGACAATTTCTGCATTGATCAATATAATACTGACCACTTGTATTACTTACCAATATATTTTATTATAAATACTGATCATTTATTTAATATAATGACAAATAAGCTGACAAACAAACTGCATTTTGAATACTGATCGTTTTATTTAAATTAATTACCGATTAAAAACGTTGAAAAGTATTGGGATAATAGTTATATAAATAAATATTAAATATTATCAATATTATTATACTAGTGGCAGAAACCAGATCTCGTAAAATCAAATAATTTAATAAAATAGAAGTTTCTTAAAGCTGCGACTTCTACGGATGATTTTTGAAAATCTCCTAAATGGATAAAACAACCGATGAAACCATTCATTATTTATCCCTTTGTAAAAAATAAATATATATTTGTGAAACATATCTTATTTATGGATACATATTACAAGTGCATTAAGATATAACAGAAATCATCTTAAAAATCATATTTATGAGAAAAATCGAGGATAATATAGGGGGTAGCAAATCCTCGTAAACAATAAACAAGATTCATGGCTTCGTAATATAAGAAATTGATGTAACGTGTAGGATATCGTAATTTTATTTCAATAAAAAGTAAATAACAAATAAATAAAACTTAAGAAGGTAAGAACTATACTCAACGACTTGCAATAAACATGCGTTTGCTTAAATGTATGGACACCATAAATGGAAGAATATGTATAACCCTCATATAACGCGATACTTAAACAACGCGCTTTTGATATAACGTTATCTTGAAATGCAGATAAAAAAGCTCGTATAAAGCGATACTTAAATTACGAACAGTTTCTATATAACGAAATTTTTATATTTTTATCTTCACACACACATATATATATATATTAAATACATACATATGTACAGTAGTTTCCTTTTATATGAATTATTTGAATTTCTTTTTTTTTTTTTGTAATAAAAATATATTCCTGCTCATCACGTTAACGTATGGTTTATATAATAAAAAAGAATAAATAAAAAAGAAAAAGAAACGGAAATCAAGAAAACTTCAAATAATTTAAATAGAAATATGCAATAAAACAGCAGTTTTTTTTTCTATTAAAACTGAGTATCGCATAACGTGCGATATATAATGGTGCACTTTTTATAAAATTAAATAAATAATACACACACACATATATATATATATAATAATTATATTATTTCTATTAATTTTTTTTATCATTATAAGCTATTAAAATTTACCAGTTGTTTCCTTTCTTTTTTTTTTCCTTTTCATTATAATTTTTTTTCTTTTATCTAATACTGTCGATACGTATTACGAACTTATTTCTATAGCGTTAATATCGAGAAAAAAACCAAGATAGAAAAAGAATACCGATCGTTATTTCGATAGGTCGAAATTCTATCGTAGATATTAGAAGACATGCTTGTTAGTAATCTGGTTTGAATAAATTCTTACATAACCGAGTTAAAGAGGCAAAAGTGGTAGTGATAATACGTCGAAAATATTTAGATCTTCTTCATATATATATACATACATATATACATACATAGGTACATATATATATTATGTATATATATATATACTACACACATGCATGTATACTACACACATATGAACATACATATGCATATATATCACACACATATATGTACGTACACTCATACATTTAATATATATATGCATACGTATTATACGTACATATGTATGTACGTACATATGTATATATACATATACATATATAGGTCTGTCTACTCCTTCAAAGCTTCTCTTCATAACGAACTAATCGCTTAACGAGAATAATTAGACTCGTGTACGTGGCCAAAATTGTTATTGCTTTTGGTACACGATCCAGTCTACGGTATTAATACCAAGCATGAACGTTTTGATATAGGAGAAGGTTATCATGAACAGGTTCCCTAAGGGCATACACGGTTGCGTACTACTTACTGATCTAGGTCTGTGAATGCACTTAATAAGTAATCAAGGTGATATCGAACGAACAAATATCATCTGTTATATATATATGTATGTATGTATGTATGTATGTATGTATGTATGTAAGTATACATACTCATACCTATTAACAATAATGGAAATAACAAAATAAAATTATCGAATGAGTAAGGCTTAATCGAAAATATGTTCTTCTTTTTCTTTTTCTTTTTCTTTTTCTTTTTCTTCTTTTTAAAAAAGAATATTATAAAAATTATATGGATGTATATTTAGTTGCGTGAATAATATAAATATACGATACGTCATATTTATCAAATCAAACTTTGATTCATGTGTAACAATAGAAATTGTACGATGAAATTATCGATTTTGTATGATTTCATTGAACGATCATTTTTTGACTATAAAAAGAAATACTATAGAGAATAATATATATATATTAATCTATATATTATAAGATATATGATTATATATATATATATATATATTAATCTATTATATATATAAATGTAAACTATAGATTATAGTGACTACATTGTTCCATAAATAGATAAAATATATATATATATATATATATATATATATATATACCTATATTATTTGATAAATCTATAAATTTTTGTAAAATTCAATAAATAAATTTAATCTATATTTCTATATTATTTCACACAAACAGATAAAATCTGTATGTACGTATCTATTTATCTATTATTCGATAAATAGATATCTGTCTATCTATATTATTCAATAAATAGACAAAATCTATGCATTTATATTATAAACATAATTATTATTAAATTATATAAAACATATTTATTATTAAATAATTTGGTAATATGAATGCTAATTGATAGATAAAAAAATGGACGAATATTTCCCTTCATCAATAATTTTTTCAGTATCGAATTCTTTCTTTTTTTTTTTTTATGATCATGATTGGAATCGATTTATGATCGTAAATAAATTGATAATAATTACCAATAACAGCCATATTATAAAATGGATAAACTCGCCGATTGAGTCATTAACAATTATAAAAAACGTGCGAAAATGATTTTACCTGTGTAAAAATCGCATAAAAATGATTTCGAGGACGAATCGACCACGATAACGATTCTTTTTATTAACCGATTTAATTACAATCGTTCGTTCCGAAATTTTTTGATAATTTCACACACGTTGCACGAAAAAAATAATACATACACTTTAGTAAATACATCTGTATAATTTTATGATATACATAAAATATATATATATATATATAAAATATATATATATATATATATATATATATATATATATATATATATATATATATATACTTACAACATACATACAGTCAGTCACAGAAATATTGAATTAATATTTTCTATATTGTTTTAAATGAAAAATTTGCTTTTATTTATTATTCCATTTCTTTATTTTTGTCTTTTGTTTCTTTTATCTTCGTCTTTATAAAAGATTATTCTGAATTTGTCGAATTCGTCGTATGAATAGATTTGCTTGTTATACGTTTATTCTAACAGATAAAAAATAAAAAGAAAAATACTTCTTAATCGTAAGACTTTTCAAAAATTCTTACTAACTGAGAAATGTCATGATTGTTTTAGTGTGTGTTAAATCAAAAACATTATTAAAATTTATCCATATAAATAAATAAATTTTATCGTATACTTAATAGAATATTTATAATCATATACATAAGAACATGTATTTATTTAATTTGTAAAATCTTTCAAGAGAAAATTTATAAAAAAAAAAAAAAACAAAAAAAAAAAAAAAAAAAAAAATCACATTTCGTATTTCTTATCTTCTTCTACAAAAAGATATTAATCTGTTTTATTTTTTAATTATTATATTTTTTTTTCATTCCTTTTAATTACATTTATTTCTTTTTATTATTATTATTTTTTTTTTAATCTTTGTTCAACTGAAAAAAGTATTCGAATATTTCTATCCTCAACTGTATGCATAGTTACATACATAAATATATTCACTCATAGATACATATACATATATACATACATACATATATACATACATTAGTATTATGATGCGTGAACGTGTTTACAAGCGATATCACTCGAAGCAGAACATTTTTCCGAGAATCGTATCGTTTGGTTGTTAATTCGAACATATGGGCCGCACGTGGGGCTACGGTACTTTTTGCTCATCCGTATCGCGACCTATTTATGTCGATGTTCCTAAAATTCAAACGAGAGAGAGAAGAAAAAAGAACCGAGATAAAAAAAAGAAAAGAAAGAAAAAAAAACAACGATTTTTCGAAACGACAGCTTGAATATAGACATCGAAGGAGAGAGAGAGAGAGAGAGAAAGAGAAAGAGAGAGAGAGAGAAAGAGAAAGAGAGAGAGAGATAAGAGGGAAAAAAATGAAAAAAGAAAATGACGATTATTTCTCATTCGTCTTGTGATCTCATAATCCCGTGTGATTAATGATAATAATGATAATAAACAAATCGTTTTTACATTTTAATCGAAATTGTCGTTTATCAGAAATGAAAAAGAAAAAAGTTGACCTTCTAATCTTCTTAACAAAAAAAAAAGAAAAAAAAAAGAAAAAATAATGAAAAAGAATTAAAATGAAGAAGAAGAAAAAAAGAAATATTACCAACAAATATCTTTCTGTCCGATTTTAATTCTATTAATTCTTTTTTTTTTTTATTATAATTTTTCATTCCCGCTAAGTATTTGCAAATTAATTAATTTTTATTTTATTCTAATGTATACGATAAATATTGAATTTCGAAAGACAATCTCATAATGTATTTAATAATAAATTTATATAATCTATTTATAATTAATTTATTTATAAAAAAAATCAACTCTTGATTAACTCGTATCACTCGAAAAATATTATGGTAAATTTATCAATAAATTTCAAAGAAATGTTATAAATTTTCATGTCCAAACGAAAGAGTATAGATATGCATAAGTTTTGTTTAGAAAATTATTTACATATCAATTAATAAAAATGTTTATATATATATATATATATATATATATAAACATATATATATATAACATAAATATATATATATAAACATATATATATATAACATAAATATATATATATATAAACATATATATATATAACATAAATATATATAT
>NC_140816.1:12500-32500 GCF_050613455.1 Vespa mandarinia | reverse complement strand
CTTAACTTGAAAATTATATCCGATATGACGAAAACAATAATTTTATTTGTTTTTTTTTTCTTTTTTAAATCAGACACTCTCAAACAATGTCATATCCAAGAATAGATTTAACTTTGTAGAATATAAATATTATAAAAATATTATAATATATGTCGAGAAGAACATAGAGATCCAAATTCACTACTGTCAACGTCAACCATACTGATCTCAGAAGTTACATGTACGCATACGAGTATGGAGATATGATTATAGATTAGGATTAAAGATGTATTTGCAGATAGTTGAACTGAAATTAGACTTCACGAAAACGATAGTACACATAAATGGATAGGTAGATAGGTAGGTAGGTAGATAGGTGGGTAGGTAGATATGTAGGTAGATAGGTAGGTAGATAGGTAGGTAGCTAGATAGGTAGATAGGTAGGTAGGTATCTCTGTTATACGTCTAAAGATCGTGCTTCGAAATTCTCAGTTTTCCTCGACCTTCGCATATTCTTTCTTTGAATACAAATCAAGCAAAAAGAAGGAAAGAAAGAGATAGAAATAGAGAGATAGAGATAAAGAGAAAAAGAGAATATTACTGTACCTCTCGAAATAAATCAAATTTCAAGATCACATCTTTTCTGCGAACAAGGACTATTTACCAAGTTATTATGAATAATATGAAACAATACAGAGTGATTCAATAATTGATCTCAACTTAAAATAATACAAAAAGGAAAAAAGAAAAAAAGAAAAGAAAAAGAATTTGTTCGATGAAACAATTCGAATTCTTAGGACAAAGAAAAATGATCTGTTGAAGATCGTTATAAAAAAAAGAAAAATTAAAGGAAATGAAAAAAAAATAAAAGAGAAAGGAAGGAACATTCTAATTCATTAAAGAATAATTTAAATTTTATATAAATTACTTATTTATATTAAATAATACAATTATAATATTTCTATTAATATAAATCACATATACATATAGTATAAAAAAAAAATAAAAAAAAAAAAATAAATAAAAAAAATGAGGAACTAGACGATCTAAATATTTTCAAAGCGATCTTGTCGTACAAAAACAAAAAAAAGTGAAATAAAATAAAATAAACAAAAAAAAAAAAGAAAAAAGATAAAAAGTTTCGCCGACAATAATTTAAATTGATAACAATTATTGTACCACTCCGTATATAAGGGATCTCGAAACAAAAATCCGTATGTAGTCAAAATATCGTCTCGAGAAACGATTTTACGAGATATCTCACGGGAACAAGGATTTAAAAGTCCTTCATCTTCTTAAGAAAGTAAGAAGTACGCGAACTCCAAGGATTACCAGGATACCAGTATCTACCACTGAGGATAATGTTCTATACGAGTTTCAAATAAAGAAATCTTACAAACGCTTTTTGCTTTTTCTTTCTTTTTCTTTTTTTTTTTCTTTTTCTTTTCCGTTTACGTTTTCTTTTTCTTTTCACCTGTGATCGTCATAAAGGAAACTCGTAAAATGTAAATTCTGTCTGTAAAACTTTCTTACACATAAACGAAAGTCGTAATATATGTACTACTCGCTTGACAGTGAACGACATATAAACATTTTCTTATGACTTTGATAAGTTTTATGAATATTTATACTTTAACACAAAATAAAATTTTATTATCATTTTATTCTAGTAAGTTTATAAACGAAACGAACGAATGAATTATCGTAAAAATTTTTCTAACATTTCTTATAAAGTAAAAAATTGATTTTTTTTTCGACATTTTGAAATATTCTAAGGAAAAAAATTAGAAATATTGTAAAGCACGTGAATAAGTAAAATAAAATGCAATAGTAAAATAAAATATGAAAACAACAGGTGTTAAATAAAGCAAATTTCTCATTTGATTAAATTAAATCATGCTTCGTTATTTATATATTAATTTTTATTAATTTTTAATCATAATATTAATTAACAATAATATTAATTAACAGTAATATTAATTTTTTATGTACTTCAATCAATCTTTTTACAAATGATTCGTCGTTCATCAATCGAGATTTCTTTTTATGAATAAACAAAATTATTACCAACTCTTTAGTTCTCTACTTGCGTTAGTCGAAACTAATCAACTTTTCCGCCATTTTGAAGAAGAAGAATTAGAGATTTAACTAATATCAATAATAAAAAATAAAAATAATAAAGCCAATTTAATAAAAAAAAAAGTCAACTTAATAAAAAAAAAAAAGTCAATACTCAATAGTAAAAATAAATAGTAAATTCAAATAATGAAGTCAATAGTATAAAAAAAACATAAAGAGACACATTTCAAATGAATAAATTTCTTATTTGATTAATTAAATTATTATATATTATTGATTTATTAATTGTTATATCACTTTTCATACATATAATCTAACCTAATTCTTTTTCTAATTGATTCGTAGTCATTCGTTTCAGACGTTCCTTTTTCCACAATAAAAAATAAAACAGAAAAAAAAAAAAAATATATATATATATATACGATACGATAAAAAGAAAATTTATGATGAAATTTAAAATCTATGATTGTTATTAATCAAAGAAACGAAAACTTACAGACCAAAATAATTTTCATCGTTCTTTTACATAGATACGTAAAGTAAATATAATACATAATGCAATACATAAGTCTTTCGACAAAGCACACATATGTTGTTATCGTATATATCATAAGCCATAAGATATAAAAATCATTTTTCTCGTTCGTTCTTACTGAAACGTCTGCTCGAATTATTGGGCCCGAATGACCTTGACATATTTATCGCGTGAGATACTTTCCTTCGCACGCGCACGCACTTTTCTTTATTTCACATCGTCGATCTACGTCCCATAAATCTCTGTCCGATTCACTACTTCATTTGCCGAGAAAAGATCATAAGAACTTTTAAGAAAAAGAAAAAAAAATGAAGAAGAAAAACAATAATTTTTTAAACGTTGATTTGTACTATCAAAACAAGAAGTTCGAATTTAATTAATTATTTTTTACATGACATTATGAGAAATTTTATATATTAATATTGTTATTAAGTAATATATATTTAATATGTATATTAAATAAACATATATATATATATTTTATTTAATTTTTGTTTGATTATTTATATTCAAAATTATATATATATATATATATATATATATATATATATATATATATATATAATTTGTACGTATGTACATATTTTATGTATTAATTATATTATATATTTATTATGTTATTATGTTATTTATGTTATGTTATTAACTTTACATATATATATATATATATATATAATTTTTATTAAATATATTATTAAATATTTTCGTTCAATTTAATATTATAAATTATTATAATATGGATGCACATAATAAATAAAATATTTTATTATATAAATCGATAATAAGAAAAATAGATTAAAAAAAGAAAAGAAGAAAGAATAGATGAATTTTAGTTGGGAATAAAAGAGAGATAGAGAGAGAGAGAGAAAAAGGCAGCTATTTTGTCACTCTTAAATAATGATTCTTGGGAATCAGTAAGGTGCGAAATTCGTTTCGTTCTCATTGCACTTCTTTACAACATGCATGAACGATGCCATAAGCGAATAGAAATTGCCGAGCAATTACATTGATTATCGTGTGAGGTTCAAGCGTTCTCTTTTTCCCTTTTTTCTTTTCTGTCCTCCTCCTCCTCCTCCTCCTTCTCCTCCTCCTCCTCCCTTCCTACGATCGATTGCTCGAGAGTTACGATAAAATAAACGAAAAATTACCCCTTGTCACGTTTTTAATCCGTTGTATGTTTTCTATACACACTATACATATGTATATACACATATATAAATACATACATATATACATAAATACAATTATACTATTCATAAATCATTCGACACTTGTTTTCCTTCCGTTATATGTATATGTAATATAATTGTATTCACTTTATTTATGATTTATATATTCCCAATTTTTATTTCGAAATTCATTTTCATTTTGAAATTAATTGAATCACGAGAATCATTAAAAAAAAAAAAAAAAAAAGAAAAAAAAATCGATACGATCATTTATATTAAAAACAAGAAATAAAGTTAATATAAATATAAATTTTTTAAAAATATTAATATCGGTATACAATTATTTATATAAACATAAGAAAGTATTAATATAATCATAAAAAAAAAATTATTAAAAAATAATATATATATATGTATTTTAATTTTTATAAACACTAATTTTCTAACAACATTAATATATATATATATATATATATATATATATATATATATATACACACACACATACGTGCGCGCGCATACACGCATTCAATTATGAAACGAGAAATGAATAATGAATAAATTAAATTAAATTAAATTAAATAAATACAATTATTACGAATTGTTTCATAATTTACAACAAGTAATACAAATATCAATCCATCGCTCTCCATAATAATAATAATAAAATAAAAAAATGATGAAATATAAAATAAAATATAAAATAATGACAAGCAAGAGTATAATAGACAGGCCGCGTATCTGCAAGATCTTTTGAAAGTTGATAATATAGCGAAGCAAGAAGAAGGAGCAGATCAAGTACATCCACTCGTCAAATCCTTGAGCCAAATCTTCAAATTGGAACCCTTCAATTCACTCTCTCTCTCTCTCTGTCTCTCTCTCTCTCTCTCTCTCTATCTATCTATCTATCTATCTATCTATCTATCTATCTATCTATCTATCTATCTATCTATTTATCTATCAATCTATCTCTATTTTTATCTTTTTTCCCTCTATTTCTTTATTTTTCTCTCTGCCTCCCTCTCTCTCTCTAAGAATTATATATCATCATTCAGGTTTATCTATCACAATCTTTATCTTACAATCTTGATAGAAATGACAAGAATTAACTCAAAATAGATCATCCTCGTTTAATTCGAAATAAATGTTTGATGATGAAATACGATTAATCGAAAAATTTCGTTCCATTAAAATTCTCAAATTTTTAACATCAACTGTCAAGTTATTAACAGCTTCATCATTATTATTATTACTGTTATCATTACTGTTATTATTATTATTATTATTATTATTATTATTATTATTATTATTATTATTATTATTATTATTATTATTAAAAAAATGTTATCATCTTATCATTGAATAAAAAAAGAAAAAGAAAACAAGATTATTATATAGTTTTCATCTGTATATTTGTCCATTATTTATGAAAAAATTAAATTATGTTATTATACGCATTAGTAAATTTCACATACTAATAACAATATGATTACATTACATCATTAATATGATAGATCATTTTATATTCAAAAAAAAAAAAAAGAACCATTAGATTATTTATTTTTGACAAATATTAAATTATCATTTGTTATTTATCATATATACTATCAATAATAAAAAATTAATTAAGTCATACATATTAAATTTATAGTATATGTAGAGATAATTTATTATTTCATTATTTATTAATTTTTCTTTTATTTTTTCATACTATAGAAAACTTATAAAATATTATTAGAAGAATATCAACAAATCTCTAATCTTCAAAAAAAAAAAAAATCATTACAAATTATTAATAATACAAATTAATTATGTTGTATGTATTACTCTAAAAAGATGATTTGCTTATACCATTATTTGTTTGTATATTTATTTATTTAATTGTTTGTTCGTTTCTTTTTCGTTTTTTTTTTTTTTTAATTTCGCATTACGATAACTTATATAATAATTGACACGTCATTATGATAATTATAAACTTGACCATCTCTGTATTATCCTTCGTTACGATACATTATATTTACGAGCTACGTAGTTGCAGATACCAAACCAAAATTCAATTAATTATGTGCACTCGACTAACATATAAATTTATCCAGATAGAAACAATAACGAGAAAAATAAAGAGAGAGAGAGAGAGAGAGAGAGAGAGAGAGAGAGAGAGAGAGAGAAAAAGAAACAGAGAGGGAGGGAGGGAGGGAAAGAAATAGGGAGATGACACTTGTTGACGAAAGATATTTTTTCTGATTGTAAATCGAACAATGACAATTTTGAAAAAGATAAAATCACTCTATTATTTACCGACATTATAAACGGTAATCTACGATTATGTTTAATTACATTTAATTATCACTCAAAATATAATTAATTTCGATCGAGATGTTCTCGTTAATTATCTTTGCTTAAACATTAAATTTAATTAACTTCGATTAAAATGTTTCCACCGTATTATTGATATTTATAATTAATCATTTTAATTAACTGAACGATAATTAAAAAAAAAAAAATTGTTTACTTTAAAGTATTTCTAAATAAATTAATAAATAAATATCACGAGTAACGAAAATCGAAGAGAAAAAAAATAAAACGAATGAAAAAAAAAAAGAAACTTACTTTAAATAAATAAAAAATGTACGACGACGAAAGATCTATTATCCGTATTTTCTCAAACGAGGTTGTCGACATTTTATTTTTTTTTCTTTTCTTTTTTTCTTCCATCCCCCCCCCTATTTTCCAAAAAAATTTCTAAACCCAATTTTATTTCAAATCGGAAAGTAAGTACACTAATGGTATTCCTATAGTACCAAGGTATTTTCACTTTTACGCAATAATCGAGTAACAGATACCAAATGGTATTCGTTACAAGAAATGGTCAATTATGTATGTTACATGTAATGCCATTGAAGAGTGATAGAAAGCTCACAACCAGAGGCTTGGGAAAACACGTTTAGACGAAGTCTAAACTAGTTTAATATGTCCAATTAATCCACTCGAGCTCGATCGTTATTCCTCCGATCCACTATTCGACATTACGTAACGCTGATTCGAGTTTTCAACAATGCTATTAACTATCTCTCCCGACACTCCTCCCTTCCCCCCTCTCCTCCCTTGTAAACGCATACGATTCGTCAGTTTCGAATGTTCATTTGTCTTTTCCCTATCTCCTCCCCATCCCCTCCACAATGATTCCACCCACAACAAGCAACATTCCCTTCTCTTTATTATTTTATAAATTCTAATATTATCAATAACATCGATACCTCGTACGAATTATCATCGTAAGGCAATATTAACGTTTATTGATTAATTAATATTTATGTAATATTATAATTTGCAAATTGTTGATGTAATTCAGAATTGCCGACTTTCTCGTATCTTTTTTATTTCAACTTTAATATATTTAATACCATAATATTTAATTATATTATTTAATATATTTAATATTACAATATGTTATATATATTATATATAAAATATATTATGTCACTTCGATTATTGCATAAGTAAGTAAATGATTTTTATTAATTATTGACTTTTGATATGTATACATACATATATATATTTTTTTTTTTTATTTAATTTATAATTATATTTTTTTTATTTAATTTATAATTAACTTCGTATTCTTTATTTCATTTATAATATTATCGACATTACATATTTTTTATTTAATTGATTGTACATTTCGTCATTTAAAAAACAATTTTCTTTTAACTTCGTTATTCTTCTCCGTATGTTTTTATTTTATTTTATTTTTCTTTCTTTTTTTTTTCAACCATTTTACATTTCTTTACCTTTCACGAGAAAGAAGGGTATAGCTCTACCTTTCAAGCATTTGTATTCCTTCGTCGTTTATCTTACGAATGCTCGTAGGTGTTAACTTTGACATGGGTATTTACCAAAGGGACAGGAAACGATTATTTAGTCGACATTGACCCAAATAAATACAGAAAGTAACCGACAGTCATTGAATCTTGACATTGGAAAGTGACAACTATACCGCTTTGTTAACGTTTATTCTTGGTTCGCGATTTTGTTGTTTTTAATATTTTCATTACTTTAATAAAAATATTTATTTAGTTATTATTTGCCTTTCCGATTATTCCTTTTTATTTTTTATCTTTGATATTATCGTACGTTAAAGAATAACAATACGTATTGTGTCAAATAAAAATATAAAATATCAGTTGACGCACACGTACGTCCCTCAATTATTCACAGTACTTTCTCCTAAAAGTCATATATCATTATTAGAAATATCTGCCCTTGAGAACATGTTGGATACTCGCTAAAAAAAAAACGCACAGATAAAAAATACATTGCCAGTTTTGTCTGAGCTTAAGTATTTTTGGTCAAGTATTTAGTTTTCAATAATGTGTCGATACTAATAATTAATGAAAGTAGACGTCTAAGCGCAACGAGTTAAAGGTTATTTGTTGCCTAGCCTTGAAATATTCATTGACAGGTTCTAATCTACACGATCACTAGAATAAAGTGGCATACGCATGGAATTGTTTAAACATTCCAACGAAATATCCTAACAAACTCTACGACCAATAAGAATATTGCTTTCCCTTTTCGGGCATTTTTTACTTAAACTTCTCCCTTTCCATTTCCCTTTCCTAATTCATTAATGCCTTCGTGAATAGTTCAAGAGAAATCTACAGATAATCGCATTAAAGCATTTGCACTCATCAATAAGACAATTTAGTCTTACCAATATCATTGACTATACCTTAATTGGAGATATTCAGCACAATCTAAAACCCAACAACACAACTAACTACACGTCATCATACAAGATCACCAATAATTGTATCTTATTTCAATAAATATACTATGATAACTTCAATTCGTACAATATTTATTATCGCGCACTTACCATCACGAGCTTCACGGGATCCTTTAAAAGAACGTGCGTTCTTCCATTAATTTGCGAGAACGCGGCAAGCGGTATTTTGCTAATGACCTTCAACGGTATCCTAGTCTAGTACGACTGCCCTTATTCATCGCGATCAATGAGTCTTTAACTCTGACTATTTGGAAGAGACGGGGGAAGATTCTCCGTGCAAATCGACTATCATCGTTGGTCTGATGCGAGATGCGTATCCAGAAACACTTTCGTAAAAACGCTACGTAGTATAATACATATAGATATTGTAAATATGTATATATATATATATATATATATATATATATATATATGCAATATAATAAATATAACATATGTATTGCATATATATATATACACATATATTAATAAAAAAGAATTTATATTTATTTACATTATTATATATATATATTACATATATATTATTAATATTATTAATTTATATTATTAATTTAATTATTAATTTAAAGTGATTATTAATTTATATTACTACTTTATATTATTAATTTAAGGTGATATAAAATATCATCTTATAATTTCATACACATTCCAAAATATCTGAAGAAATTTTTGAAAAAATCATACTTTAAATAATATCAACACCCATGGAAAATAAAAATATAAAAAATATAACTATCGAATAAGTATATATATATATGTATATATACATATATATATATAGATATACATATATAGTAGGTATATATCTATGTATAAATATAAATATATAGGTATATAAATCTTTAGAATGTCAGTAAAAGAAATCCAATATCTCCCTTAATCTCTCCCAACGAAAAAGTAAGCTGTAACTATTTCTATACTTTTTTCTCTATACCTAGTACCGATTTCTCGCTCCATTTTCTCTTTTTTCACAGTGAAAAGAAAGAAACTACGAAGAAGCTTAACAATATTCACAATGAAACATCGATGAAACATTATCTACATAGTAGTAAAGAAATATCTACATACATACAAACATACATACATACATACATAAATATATACATATATATATATATATATAAATATATATATATATATATATATATATACGTATAAATAAATATATATATATATATACGTATTCATCATTTGTAAATATATATCTCATAACGCGAATAATTATCAAATATATTCGTGTGATAACGAATTTACAACAATCCTAAATTCCAATAATGAAAATAATAAAAATGTAATACAATAATAACGTAATACAATAGATGGAAACTTTTCACTTATAATAATACTAACTTCTTCAAGTTATACTTGTAAATTATCGTGGACTTTATAATAATTCGATTATAGTTCGTTGCTAAGCGGAAGAAAAAAAAATGAAAGAAAAAAGAATCGCATGGTATCTAAATAATAAAATATACAATGTTCTTGGCTACTGAATTTAAGTAGGTAACTATGTGGGTGGGAATAGTGGAAGGAAGAATAGAAAGAGGAGGATCGAATTGATTGATGGCTAGAATCATGCCACTCACGTCTAAGAGGTAGTTACTCATTCCTGATATACATAAATGATTTGTATCGAACATTCTGTCCTTCGTATTCTTAACTAAAACGTTTTAATAATTTTAACGAAGTGAAAATAATAAGAAATATTTATTATTCGTCTTTGATAATTTGAAATATTATTTTATATGTTCCTCCCCAATATATTAGTCCGATATCATTGTCTTCGATCGTTCGTTTGAATTCAAATAACTTTTGTTCGACGGATTTTCAAACGTAAACCTCGAAGGATTTATTAAAATGTATTACACATAGCGCGATAATATGCATGGTGTTATCACAAAAAAAAAAAGATATCATTAAACACTACGACATTGTTGCCGACTTTGCATACTTTTTAGATTTACGTTTAAAAATGAAAAGAAATTAAAAAAAAAAAAAAAAAAAAAATATCGCTACTAAGGATATCGAAGAAATGTTTTAGACAATTTTATGGTAACAGGTTGAATGCTGTTACATATAAACTTGTTTAAAGGAGTAATATTTTGAAGAAAAAAATTTCTAAGACAAATTTCAGAACGATAAAAGAATGTCGACTGGTACGTCGAAACAAAAAAAAAAAGAAAAAAAAAAGGAAAAAAAAGAAAAAGAAAAGAAAAAAACTTTTCACGACGGACAGGACTGTGATGCAATTATTCAATGAAAATTCAACGAAACAAACTGAACTGTGAGCTTCCTGTATAACTTGGGAATAAATAACCTGACCAAGTCAATTTCCATTTGCTTACACAAGCTGGGTAAAATTCAAAAGGAACTCCGATATGGGCTTCGCACGAGTGTCAAAGTGAAGAACTAACAACGAAGATTTGATACGGCAATGTATTTGCAAACAAGTTAAATATATACGAACAAATGACTTATTCTACAAAATTGTCTATGAATAATGAAAAATTGAATCTTCTGTAACAACACCTAAACGAAAATAATCCTGGATATATATACATATATACTATAAAGATATAAATATTGTTATATAACGATAAAAAAAAAAAGAAAGCGAAAATATTACGATACTCATAAAAATTAATCGACCACTATTAAACACATGAATAAATTTATAATACAAACAATTTGCACAGCTTTTTTTCTCACATGTAAATATTATTCTTCCAATAATTGCTTCTTAAAAATCAAGTATATACAATATAAATGTAATATTATGAAAATTAATAATAAATTATAAATAAAATAAAAATTAATAAAAATTATTTATAAATGAATATTAATAATAATTATTAATAAATAAAGAAATAAAGAAGTAAATATTGTAATAAAAAAAAAAAATATATAAAATAAAATAAAAAAGGAAAAAAGGAAAAAGAAAGAAGATTACAAATGTTGTAAAAGAAAAAAATTATAATAAAAAAGAAAAAAATTAGAATCCTTTTAGGCTAATAAAAACACAAACAAATCTACAAATACATTTTTTTTTATATCTAACGCTTACTTAAAACCTAACACTTTTTTCCTTTATTAATTCTTAGAAGATATTATACGAGTATCTTAGACATTTGAAAGATATTAATTGAAAACAATTTCTAATCGAAATTCGTCCAAGTAATTTCATGAAACGATCGATAGAATAATAAGAGGAAAGACTAGAATATGACACGCATGCTCGGTATCTTCTTTTATAAATAAAAATCTAGTGTCAGGCAGTAATTATTAATTAAAGAGGTAGAAGAGAGAGAGAGAGAGAGAGAGAGAGAGAGAGAGAGAGAAAGAGAGAGAGAGAGAGGGAGAGAGAGAAAAAGAGAGAGAAAGAGAGAGAGAGACAGAGAGAGAAAAAGAGAGAGAAAGAGAAAGAGAGAGAGAGAGAGAAAACGATGGGGAAGGAAAATTCTCTTCGACGAAACAACATTCAAGCGTGCGTGTAATACGTAAGCTCAATGCTTATAGCACGTATACATAAGTATGTACTTACATACACATGCACTCACACACACATATATCATACACATATTGTATATATTATATATATATATGTGTGTGTATGTTTATGCTTCCAATCTTACAAACACATTTGCGTAACTAGAATCTGCATAGCAAAGTTCACATCAAGTGTGTACCTGCACATCTACTTGACCTATTTACCCAATGACCTGGCACTGAGACATTTTCAAAGGGAGTAGTATCTGCTTAATACCATTGCTCAGCTCGCATTGAGAATTAAACGGCAATTCGAATATACATGTACGAACGAATTAGAGTGACGTTTGTATTTCGCAAAAACTCGTTCGGCATAACTGGATCAATTATTATATGAAGGAAAAAAATTTTTTAAATGAAGAAGGTTAAAAAAAGAAAAGGAAAGAAAAGAAAAAAAGAAAGGAAATTCATTCGATAAATTTTCGAATTTTCGACGATGACAAACATAGGATTAACGTATATGTTTATAAAAAATAAATAAATAAATAAATAAATAAATAAACATATGATTTATAAATTAATAATGAACGAAGAAAAAAAATATAAAGTAGACAGAACTTTTTCGTTATATACCTAATTATATTGGCTTAATCATATATATATATATATATATATATATATATATGCATAAATAAAACAAATATATAGCTAAATTATTATAAATATAATATATTATATAATATATTTATATAAATATAATATATTTTAATAAAGAAAACTATATAATAAAAGTCATACTAAAATATTTTCCAAACTCGTATCAACGTTCTTCAAAACAGTATAAACTTTAACCCCTGGCCGGCCAATCCCATCTCCATTGCATAGTAAATCAATATAATTTGATTTAATCAAATAAACATTTTCTAATTTATTTCGTACATATTTTCTGAAAAGTATAAAGAGAACTTATCGAAATATATTTCGACGTACTTCATAACTTCTTTTATTAATCAATTAATTAATTAATTCGAACAAAAGTTGCACAAATTAAATTTCACACATTAAAAATGTATCAAACTTGCCTTTCTTACTATATATATATATATATACACATACTTAAAAAAAAAAGAAAATTAGGAACAACATATTAGAAACGATGGTAGACGATTTTAATTAGGTCAGTGCCACGTCAGAAAGGATGCTTTAGATGTGTTACCCAAACCAATGTCACTCCCGATCACGAATAATACTGTTGATAGGAAAAGGGAGAGGGTTGAAGTAAAAAAGAGAGAGAGAGAGAGAGAGAGAAAGAGGTTGCTTCGTTAATGGAAACCAAATGACGCGTGTCGGAATCTTCAAGCTTTCGCAACGAATGGAAACAAACGTGGAGGAGTCGAAACGGTCGAGAACAATTTGACGCGTCGTTTAAAAGGGAATACGTAATTATCGGATGGCCCAGTTCTTGTCTGTGACGAGTATACATGTATCTATATATACACATACATGTCTATATATGTACCTATATATATACATATATATATATATATATATATATGTATATATATATATTTACATATGTATGTATGTATGCATACATGCATGCAAGTATCTATGTACGTATGTAATATCTATATATATGTATGTATGTATGCGCGTATATGTTCGTTTATTATACCTACGGATAGAACGAATTCATAATATATAGACATACATAAACACATATTTGCCCTCATATATATTACTCTGAAAATATTTACATGATGTCTGAAACAGTCCGGAACACACAATATATATACTTACGCATGTAAGTACGTACTCTTATGTATGTTTATTATGTTAAACATAATACATAGGTGCTCGCTTTGCTCTGATTTCGTTATATATTCATCATCGTCGTCACTCCTATTATTCATGGATTCGATATATAAATATATGTATATCTAATTGATATATTTCAAAATATAAATATTTATATCGATATTGGATTAATTATCGATATAAATTAATCGATATTTAATTATCGATATTTAATTAATAATATACATTATTAAATATATTCATGTATATATTAATATATATTTATAAATATATATGTGCATATAAAAATGTTACATACACATATGGTCAAAAATAAATTGTTATGTATATAATAAAATATACACACGTACAAACACACACACACACACACACACATATTTATATATAAATATGTATAATAATATATATAATATATATAAATATGTATATAAATTGTAAATATATATTTATACAGGTATATATTTCTAAAATACTTATTGTCAAAATATTAATATATACATGTATATATATATATATATATATATATATATATATACTTTTAACAATATATGTTATTTTTTCATATAGCATTTATTTATATGAAATACCTCAATTGGTTTTATCATACGAAAATACGTGGCAACCAATAACGGAATAAGGTATACTTTATATATATATATATATATATATATATATATATATATATATTTATATATAATAGCAGATGCGATATGCTTGTATATCTGACAGCTGCATCGACGTATGCACACAAATGCATTCATGTGCAGAACTAAGGGACGTGTTCTCTCTTCCTCTCTCTCTCCCTCCCTTTCTCTCTCTCTCACTCTCTCTCTCTCTCTCTCTCTCTCTCACTTTTTTCAATCGTATCTTGTATCTCGTTCATGTCCTTGATCGTCCTTTTTGCCATTCGATGTAGAGCATCATTTTTCTCCCTTATGTGTTCTCTCCTGCGGCAATCTTTTTTTTTCCTTTCGATCGTCGCGTTCTTTGTATCAGAAATATAGAAGCAAGCAAGTATCGGTTTTATAGGAAAGAATTGACACGTACAAATAATTCCTATTTCTTCTTTTTCTTCTTTTTTTGCGATTTCATAACGAACGATCCACATGAAAATTAAAAATGGCACAATTCTTCGATTTTATTTGAAATAATACAACAATAAAATAATGTTATATATATATATATAAATATATATATATATATATATATACATATAAACTGTTATATACACATAACAATATGCATATATTGTGTATACTGTTATATATACTGTTATATAAATATAGCGTTATATATACTGTAATATATACCGTTATATATGCTGTTATATATTCAGTTTTAGAACTTATATATATGTATATATATATATATATATATATATATATATATATATTATATATACTCCTATGTATATACAATATACGTAATTATTCCATATAAGGCATTTATATGTATATATATGACTTATGTAGAATTAATATTTTTTCGCAAAACTACATTACATATATTATATATGATTTATATAATATAATCGATATACATATATATTATATATACGTATATTGATATATATATTATATCTTCTATACAAAATAATTAAGCCTATATAAGTGTTATATAGATATTTATAAATTATATAAATAAAATACATATGTATATTTAAATATCTAATAATAAATAAAAACTATGTATGTTAGAATCAATAGAAATTCCTGATAAAAAACAAAAGATTTTCTGTCAAAGAAGAAAAGGAACAAAAGAAAAGAAAACTAATAGGGTTAAATAAGAAATGATGTAGAGCCTAATAATAAAAGAATAGAAAAAAATTTCTGGGACAGAAATACGAAAATTTATCGACGTTAAATTCAAGACTTGCCAATATACCAAAAGTATTGTCACAAGTAATAGGTTTAAAATGGCCGCTGAGAGGTCCATGCAGATAGGAAGATAAAAATGGCGAATGTCGACAGCTTGGACCTCGAGTAACGGAATAATTTATTACGCCGACCGAAGAATTGGCCCGATTTTCCTCAATAATTTATAGTTTGTAAAGGAGAGACATACGACCGGTCGTTCGTGCTTAACCTCCGTTAAATTGTTCTTCCTTCGGAATATTAAGTTAACACGATCGGAATAATATCCGCATATGTAATATCCAATGGCTAACAATATGATGAACAACCTTTTTAAAAGTTATATATATGGACCCAGTTTATTAAAACGTAAAATATCAATTACGTATGCACGTACATTAAATTTTAATTGTAAGTAAGCACTTTGCACGCATTGTCTCTCTGGATCGATGGAACGATCGTCGCCATCTAGTGGCCATTTTACGTACCATTAAGAGTTCAGCTAAAAGATAATAAAAGAGAAGAAAAAAGAAAAAAGGTAACAATTTAATGTATCCTACATATCGATCGAAATTCTCGGACAATAAAAACTACATCGCTTTAATATCAACCTTCTTGCGTCGTACTGTTGCCATTTCTTTTTTCTTCTTTTCTCTCTTTCGTTTTATTTTCTATTCTTTCTTCTTCTTTATTCTCATCGTACTTCGTCGAATTAATGATAAGCAAATTAAATAAACTTCGACATTCATTTTGACATTCGATCGAGCTCGCAAAACTTTCACTCAAAGAGCCAACGTCATATTTTGCAATTTTTCATATTTTTTCATAGATTTCGAGAATAACGAGAAAAAAGAAGAAAAATAAAGATGGTCAAAACAGAAATAAGAAGAAAAAAAAAGAAACAGAATTACGATTATTCCGTGTATGTAGATTATAATCGATATCACTACCCCCCCCCCCACCCGCCACCAGACAATTGCAAACGAATGATTTCATTCAATTCGTTCTTATTACATACAAATCTCTTCGTTAAAAAAAAAAAAATCTATTATCCTTTAACATCGAGATAAACGATCTCGATAAGACGCGCTATAAATAATATTAGGGGGACCAGAAAGTAATGTCGTTTCTGCGCATGTCGATATTTGATTGTAATTAAAAATAAAAACTTGTTAAACATTTATTCGTTTGAATTTAATTTAAGAAAGCGACATTAATTTCCGGTTCCCCTAATATTAAATTATTTGTCGAATGATTAATTTTTTTTTTTTTTTTTTCTGGGTATACGAAGAACGACATAAAGAGGAAGGGCAATGAAAAAATGAATTGAAAAAAAAGGAAAAAAGAAAAAAGAAATAGAGATAAAGAAGGGGGAGAGAGAGATGAGATGACACAACTGACACTTGAGAGCACAATTCTTAGCGCGAATAATATCTCGAAGATGATAAATACTAATAAAAAAAGACGAGGGGAGAAAAAAACGAAAAAAAGAGAGAGAAAAGAAAAGAAAAAAAAAGATTAAAAAGGTTGACTATGATTGAGAAATCCCTGGAAAGGGTTTCCACTTGAGACTCACTTTTCTATCACGAATACAAGTACTCCCATTGAGTCTCTCTCTCTCTCTTTCTCTCTCTCTCTCTCTCTCTCTCTCTATTTCTCTATCTCTTTCTCTCTCTCTCTCTCTTCTAGCACGAAGTCTTTTTCACGTTTCTCTAGTTATATTATCATTAGCGGCCACCAAATATCGAATAACGGAACGTCTCTCATGGTGTTTCACGTGATACGAATGCTCGTTAGAAAGAAAAGAAAGAAAGAAAGAGAGAGAAAGAGAGAGAGAGAGAGAGAGAGAGAGAGAGAGAGAGAGAGAAAGAGAAAGAGGAGAAAAAAGAAAAAGAAAACAAAAAAAAATATGAAAAGTAATGAAGAAATTGGCAACAACAAAAAAGAAAGAAAAGAAAAGAAGAAAATAGAATACTAAAAGGGAGGGAATAAAAAGCAAATGAACGAAAGAAAATGGAAAAAGAAATGAAGAAATTGACAACAGCGTTAAGAAAATTTTAAAAAATAAACAAAAAAAAAAGAAAAAGAAAAGAAAAGGAAGAAAAACGAATAGAAAGAGAAGAGAAGAACAAAGCAAACGAATTAAATAAAAATAGGACAAAAATAGAACAAAAATAAAGAAATTAACGATCGAAGGAAAAGAAAAGAAAAGAAAAGAAAACAAGAAAACGGAATACAAAGAGAGAAGAAAAGGAAAAAGACCGAAGAAAGGAGAAAAGAAAAAAATAAGAAAGATTGGAAAGAGAAGAGAAAAATTAAAAAAAAAAAAGAAGAAAAAACAAGGCCAAACAAAAAAAGTAGTAAAAATAACAATGAATAAATCGACAGAAACAAGAGGAAATTAAAGGAAAAAAAAGAAAAGAAAAGAAAAAGGAATAAGATGAAACAATAATGGAGGAAAGGGAATGGAAAAAAAGGAAGAGAAAATACGAAAGAAATTAACAACAACAACAATACCAATACCAATAACAATTACAATAACAATGACAATACAGAAAAAAAAATAAACAAAAAAAGAAAACTAAAAAGAAGAATAAAAAAAGATTACTCACTGCCAAGTGAATCCACCTGCGATGCCATCCCGAAGACGATCTTTCAAACTTCGTTGCCTCGCCGGCAATGAAGAAGATGAAGAATCCGTTTGCATAGTAATAATAGTAGCAGCACTAGTAGCACTAGCAATAGTAGTAATAGCAGTAGTAGTAGTAACAACAGAAGTAATAGCAGCAACAGCAGTAACCGTTGATGTTGATGATGATGATTCTTCCGTTTTAATCGATGTACTTCCAGGATTATTGGACATAGTGCCATCCTCGGATACACCGGGTAACAACGACATCTCGTTTGTTATTTGAATATAATTTTCGTTAATTGTTTCACGTAAACTAACTATCCGATCCGACACGATTCTCCTCTTCCTACCTCCGTCACTCTTCTTTTCGTCACTACTAAACTCGAGGAGAGTTCCTCCCCCCTCCTCCTACTTCTGCACCTTTTTTTTCTTCTTCGCCTCCTCCTCCACCTTCTCTTCTCCTTTTTTTTTCACAAAAATCACTTTGTATGTATTTTCTATATATGTGTATATATTATATATATATATATATATATATATATATATATATATATATATATATAATGTATCTAGATTCAAGTTACTATAATTTAAATAGTCGAATAATCGGCATACATTCTCGACGAAAGCTTTAAAAATAATTCTCACTTTTATTAGATTGTTGTTTCTCTCATTCTCTCTCTCTCTCTTTCTCTTTATCTCTGTCTCTCTTCCACACATACGCACATACACACACTCTCTCTTTCTCTATCTCACAAAACACACGACTGTAGAGGACGATGATCAGATAATCTACGACGTATAAATTAAAAACATATTTTCTAAACGTAAACAAACGGAATATTTCGAAGTAATAACCAAGAACTTACGAGGAAAAACTTCTTCAAAGTCAAATTTGTTTATATTTATCCGTATGTATATATTGTATAAACTTATACGCTACATATATAAATATGTACATATATATGTATGTATCTATATATGTATGTGTGTGGGTATGTGGGTGCGTGTATATATATACATGTATGTACATATATATATTTATATGTATATATATATATGTATGTATATAAATATGTATGCAGATAGATAAGTACACGATTATATTAAATATGACATTTTACGAATATTTTAAAAATTTTACTTTTAATCGTATTCAGTGATTTTAGACATTTATCGTTTACTCGAAACTTTGTTAATAATAATAATAATAATAATAATAATAATAATAATAATAATAATAATAATAATAATAATAATAATAATAATAATATCAACAACAATAATAATAATAATAAAAGTAATAATAATACCAACTTATTAAATTCTATCAATTATTCATTCGTATATATATATTTTATCTAGCACAGTTACACAAAAATCATGGGCACATTTTCACATTGTCAACACTAATATGTACATTTTATAAACTTTTCGATGCGCGAAATAATTTATCAAATAAACGAAAGAAATTTTGGCGATCAAATCGTCGTGGTTGCTACGACATCTGATGATGATAGTTTAAAATGACTGAGCTTAGAGTATTCTCACCCCTCCATTATTCTCACTCACTCACTCCACACTCACTCACACACACACACACTCCCTCTCTCTCTCTCATTCTCTCTCTCTCTCTCTCTCTCTCTCTCTCTCTCTCTCT
>NC_140816.1:0-7500 GCF_050613455.1 Vespa mandarinia | reverse complement strand
AGTAAGTAAGCAAGTAAGTAACTACCTACCGATCGGTCGATAATAAAGTTCAATCGGTATTGTAGATCCTCCCTGAAAGAAAATATTTGCAACGCGCACTTGCAACAATTTCTCATAGATATTTTCTCGTTGCTAAAATTCTAATAGATTATCTTATAAATAGAGAAAACACCGGGCACTGTATTGATCTTTTTATTGGGACAATTAAAAAAATTATTATTTTTTATATTAGTTTAAAAATACGATTGTCACTAGTGATATCAGATCAATAATCACAGATCAATATTATCGATCACAGGACGAAAATTATGACGCCTATCGAATAATATCTATATCGTAGCTATCAAAAATATTTATAATCGTTTGTTATGTCAATAAAAGTGTCGATATCCGTTTGATATTTCTATGAAAAAATATCAAAAAGAGTCTTTGTCTTTTTTTATCTTAAATTTTCATTCGTTAGAATTGTTCTTTGTTTATAACTGTATCGATATATCAGCAAAAGTAACAAACAAATATCGATACTTTCATGAGGAAGAGATTCGATATAAGCAATTTTCGATTTGATATCAATTTGGGAACTATCAGTATTGTAAATTGATACCAAATAAGTACCTAAAATTTCAATATTTATCGACACTTCTCATTGAGTAGTTTGATATTGAATTGATCGAAGAACATCAATATTATCGTTATCGATCCGATTATTAACTATTACTGCGATATTCTTATTGAATCTTATAGAAAAAAAATTCTAAGAATCTTTTAGAAATTAATCATTTTACTTCCTTTTGACATAAATCAATAATTAGCATTTCGTGGCTCACAATACATTTGTTTGTAGATAATGATTATTATGTTAAAATATAAATACAATTTAAAAAAAAAAAACTGATAAATTGGAATCATACATTATTTTAAACCTATAATTATTACTGGTGTTACTAATGTTACGATCGAATAAATACTATCGATACCAGTCCGCAAATTATCGATATTATCAGTATCGATTCGATCGTTAACTTTTACTGTGATATTATCACTGAATATTTTACGAGAAAAATTCTAAAAATAGAAATCAATCATCTTGCTCGTTTTGTTTTAAGTTATCAGTTATCATTTCGTGGCTCATTAAAAATTTAACGAGATCCACAGATTAAGAAATGCACATCTACATACGTATCATCGGCAATTGTTACTACCACATACTCTTGGAATAGAGCGTGATGTAATTTTTTAATTGCCTCAATTAAAATGCATCACCCACCGTGTAGGTTTATGTATATATATATATATATATATATATATATATATATATATATAAGATAATGAGTTCCATTATTTTGGCAATTAAAAAGTCGCTTTTTTATTTTTGTTTTAAAAATTGCCAGTACGTGACTACGTCGCATTAACTTCTATTTTCGAGCATAGAGAGAATACATTGCTGGCACATGTTCGGGCCTTTTGTTGGACACCGGTGATTTTTCAATTGTTCTTTCAACAATATACTCATAAACTATGCTGAGAGAGAGAAAGAGAGAGAGAGAGAGAGATAATAGCTAGCTAACAAGCTTTTTAGAGTATAAATTAAGTAACATAGAGCGACAAACATATGTGGCTTCTATAAAATCCATTTGATAAGTAACCGAATAAATAAGTACCAACGGATATATTACAACAACTTAATCGTCGAGTTCAAATGGCCAAGTAAATCCAAAAGAAAAGAGCAACTTTTGTATTATCGAACTATTTAATCGTGGATTATAATAAAAGTTGTCTAACTCCGGTCAAGGCAATCGTCTTATTCCTCGTTGTCCGATCACGATTATAAAATTTAAAAATATGTTTCGAATGAAAAATAAAAGCAAAAGATACAAAGAAAAAAATAATCTACGAAAAAAAAAATGATCTAAAAGATAGAACAGAACTCTGAAAGTCGTACGTAGCGTAGTTATAATGATAACGAATATGAAACACGTTCACTTCGCATCAGACCTCCCCCATAGTATACCCATAAGAAAAGCCTGCAATACTGCGACTAATGTCTAGGACTATTAAAACAAACGATAATGCGATTTGTCCACATGAAATTCACCAGTTTACATGGAAACGATTGTTTTGATGAGACCTCATTAATTGTTTGTTTCCTTTTTTTTCCTTTTTTTTCTTTTTTCACATCACGAAACATTTTGTAATTATCTACAAAAAAGCCGCACGTACGACACATTAAATATGAATTTATCATTGAATCAGTTTTGTTGTTAACTTCGTATCTATCAAATATATTCTATTATCGTTTAAATCAAACATTTAATAATTAAATTAATTATCAGATTTATTTAATTACTTTTTTACTTAGGATGTTCCTGATAAGAAACTCTATGCCATTTCTAATATGTGATAATTGTAAAAATCAAAAGAGAAGATAATTAACAAAGGAAATATTATAATTTCGAATTCAGATTGGATAATGATATAGAATCTTTATTTTAGTGGTAATTTTCATTTTCATTTAATTTTCATTTCTAAGGACAATGACGGTGATAAATGATAGATAAAATGTATCATTAAATGTTACAGAAAGGTCTCCAATTAATATTGGCTACAAATGTTACCATCTTTATATATCGAAATTGTCTTAAAAAGGCAAAAAAAAAGACAACGAAATAAACAAATGATTTTTTAATTTCAAATGATAATATGAACTTATAATTTTAATTTCAAGCAAAATCTCATATTAGGAGCGATTAAAAAAAAAATAAATAAATAAAAAAAATAAATAAATAAGAAAGAAAATAAAATATAAAAAAGAAAACATTAATTCTAAACTAATATTTCTATAGTTTCCTTATTTTCATAATAATTGATAATATATGCCCCCACTTTCAAAATCAACGACTCATATATATATATATATATATATATATATTAGGGGAACCGGAAAGTAATGTCGTTTCTGCGCATGTCGATATTTGATTGTGATTAAAAATAAAAACTTGTTAAAAATGTATTCGTTTGAATTTAATTTAAGAAAGCGACATTACTTTCCGATCCCCCTAATATATATATATATATATATATATATATATATATATATATATATATCACTAATATTTTTCTTAAGTATGTATAAATAAACGACGAGTATAGTAACATCAAAACTTTTAATGTTTTCCTCCCATCAATTCAAATACAAATTCTTAACAAATCTATATATACGTATGTACATATTTATGTGAAAATACAGCAGCACGATCTCGAATAAGAATCAATTGAAATCAGAGAGAGAGAAAGAGAGAGAGAGAAAGAGAGAGAGAGAGAGAGAGAGAGAGAGAGAGAGAGAGAGAGAGAGAGAGAGAAACAGAGAGAAAGTTATTTTGGACTCAACGAAAACTATCGAAGAATATTAAGTTACGAGGGATGAGTAAATAGACGATGTAAGGTCTAAAGAAAATGAAAAAGGGAAACAACAAAGGGAGAAAGACGTTCGGAATCTATAATCATCAGAGAAAGCTTCGGTACATAGGGTAAAGTTATAAACATGAATTGGCACCCGCAAACGTGAAGCAGTTAAAAAAAAAAATAAAGAAAAAAAAAAAGAATAGAAAAAGGAAAAGAAAAAAAAGAATAAAAAGTTAAAAGGGAAAGTTTATCCGAAAAAAAGAATGAAAAGAAAGTGGGAAACCAATATATTTTCCATCAATCACAAGTAGGACGACCTTGATAGGTATTAGCAAAAATGCCAATACAAGAAAAGTTTACCTATGAATGAATGGATATCCTTTACTTTTATATGTTTGCAAAATTGTTATTTTGTTATTTTTGATTTTATTATATATGTAACAAATACGTTACTACAATGAAATTATTTTCAATTTTTAATTATTATAATAATGTAAATTTTTTATTTTATTTATTTAAAATAAAGGATAGAAGATTAATTAATAGCCAATGTTGTACGGAATTGTAAAACTTATTACTACTATTTAATTATTACTAATTTTACATAATTCTAGTGCTTCTCTCTACATGTTTTTTTTTAGCAATATTTAAATTAGGATATGTCTTAAATTAATAATTTACGTGGGCTATTATGGAGAATGTAGAACTGCATCGATTAATGCATTTTAAGAAGAGATATAACAAAACATATAATCTAATCAAAAAAAAAAAAAAAAAAAAGAAAAAAAAAAAGAAAGAAAGAAAGAAAGTAGTGATTATTTCAAAATCTCTTCAAAAAATGATCTTTGAAAAAAACAAAAGAAAAATCTTACAGCTGCATGGTGTCCCCTCAAATAGTGTAACTTCGTCCCAAAAACTTTTTCCATAAAACCATACATAATAGAAATATTTAAGTATGTCAATTAAAATGCTCTACACTTTATATATAAGATGATAACAAAACAGATCTGAAACTCAAAAGAGTTTATAGTATAAAAAATATTTAATCAATATAACGTAGTTCCAAAAGCGACCTTTTCCATTCGATTTTTGGAAAAATCATTCATACTTTTATACGTAAAATTTTACAATACAAAAATTTACAACATAAATTTATTCATTATTTAGAATTTGATATCTTAAGAGCGAATCTTTTAGTAATACATTGAATATACATGAACACTTTACAGATACAAACGTATTACTATAAAGAAGTTCACAGTTGCAGATGTTCGATATATTCTTCCTTCCATTTCGATAAGAAGTTTACATCTGCGTGATCATAGATTGATATACATATATACATTTTCAAATATTTTATATAGTATTCCTTGTCACACGTATCGTACAACGAAAATTTTCTATTTGTTATCGTAAATACTGCACATTATTTATTATTGCCGATAAGTATAGGACGAATATCCTCCATCAAAAACAAAAAAAAAAAAAAGAAAAAATAAACAAAAGAATATCTAAAGGATTCAAATCAATACATTGCAAAAGGACTCACTTACGATAACGAACTCTGATAAATAATAAAAGTTTGATTTGACATTGAAACGATAGCTTTTTTATAGTATCTACGTTGATTAAAATTTTTTTTATTAAAAGCCTTTTAAGTATCGGACATCTATTTTTTCTTTTCCTTTTTTCTATTTTTTTTTCTTTTTTTTTTTTATCAACCTGTACATCTCAAGGTGTAACAAAACTATGCGACGGTAAAGGAATTCAGGAATTGATTCCTAATATAGAAAAGAAAGAAAAAAAAAAAGGAAAATATTTTCTATCAACATGAGTTTCGAAAATGCTTGAAAACTTTTGAGTTATAAGATTTTCATATACATTCTTATATAATACCATTCGTCAAACACATAAACGAAATGCGTTTGACCCGAATGCATTCATTCGACTGCATCATCTTGAACAAAAAGATAAACAGCAGAATGAATGAACGAAACGATAGACACATTTAATAAGAAAAACTTCAAAAAGAAAAGTTTGACAAATTTCAAGGATAGCTATTATTAAGGACTATTAAGGAAATTAATGAGACGAGACAAATTAAGTTCTTTATTCACGATAGGATATGAATACTTCGAATATTTCGTGTGAAAAGCAGATTATGATCATACTTGAAAGTCTAGTAACCTAGAAATTAAATATTTACTGGTTCATCTTTGATAAAATCTATTTTTCTTTCTTCTCTATATATTAGTAATCCATTCTTCTTAATATTTCACCGTGTAATTTTCTTACATCCTCGTATATAACAGTCGATCGATTCTATGAAAAAAAAAAAAGTACATTTTTAAAATTATAAATAATAATCTCTACGGAATCTTCTATATGACTGACTAAATCTCACGTTCTTCGTAATAAATATTCAAATTTGATCTTCGTATAAACGAAAAAAAAAAGAAAAGAAAAAAAAAGAAAAGAAAAAAGAAAAAAGAAAAAAGAAAAAAGGAAGAAAAAAGAAAATAATAGAAAAATCGTCGTTCTTTCGATAATAGCGTCGCTTAGAATGCAATATTTTCTTTATAATATTATTTCTACTCAAAGTCGTAGTGAGCTCGAAAAAAGATAAGGATCGATTTTACAACGGCCATTGTTAGCAGTTGAAAACATTTGAAATTTTCGTATTAATAATTGGTCAAAGAATTCCAATTTGTTCTCTTTCTCTCTCTCTCTCTCTCTCTCTCTCTCTCTCTCTCTCTCTCTCTCTCTCTCTCTCTCTCTCTTATTCACTTTACAAGGAAACTCATTTCCTAGGTCGAGTTACGCAGGGAACAACGACGGAGAAATACGAAGATGAAAACGAAGACGAAAACGAGAACGAAAACGAAAACGAAAACGAAGGTAACTCGTCATTCTTTCGATGAAGAAGAACGTCGATGAGAAAAAAAAAAGAAAAAAAAAAAGAAAAAAAAACAGAAAAAAAAGAAAAAAGTAAAGAAGAGAAAGAGAGTGTGAAAGAAAGAGAGAATCGCGAGAGTAAGGTTTAGAAAAACGAAAGGACTGACTACGCGAGTAGAATAGAAAGGAAAGAATATAATAGAGCGAGAGAGTTGCTGAGAAGAGAAAGAAAAAGAAAAAAGAACGAGAGAGAGAGAGAGAGAGAGAGAGAGTGAGAACGAGTTGGGGGAGAGGAGAAAGGGTTTAGTGGATTGGGTAGAAAAGAAAAGAGCTACGTTGACGTCGATGTCGACGACCTTGAAGTCGTCGTTCGGCCAACCGAAAACGGCCCTTTCTCGTCCTTTTTTCGCAAGTATTCGAATTGATTGGAAGAGAACGAACGTCACCGACTACGTACGATCGTACACGAAACTAGGCCAAAGTATGATCATCTCTCCCTTTACTAGAGTTCGTCCACCAATAGAATCATTTCGATTATTTCCTTTTCAGATAGTAGAAAAGAACATGTTAGGTAAATGGTAGGTTATAGCACCTATAAGAAATCAAATCTTCATTTTATATTTTATTGCTCATTTTTCTTTTTTAATATTTTTCTATTTCTTTTTTATTATTTTTTTTTTTTTATTTCTTGTTTATCGTCATCATCATCATTCGAGTACTCGTATTTAAATGACATTTGGTTGATCGAAAATTTAAATCTCACGAAAGTCTATATTTTATATACGTTTGTATTTATTTCATCAGTATTTTAATCGATTAATTAATTATTTTTAAATATTTTGTATAACAAAATAAATGGTCAATATATATATATATATATATATATGCACACACACACACACACAAATATGTTGATCAAAATAAATAATAAATTGTCAAGTGAACGTAAAAATAGTGTCATTTATATTACGTATTGTAATATTTCATTATAAATATTAGCATTTATTTAAACTATATATCTAATGTTATAAAAATACTGAACGAATAATTAGCAGTCCTTCAAACCCCTGATGATGTAGTACTTTCTCTTTATCGATTCATTTTAAATGACATGACACGTATAGAATAATTATACTATGAGATTATATCAAGTATCACAATCTTTAGGCATATCAAGGTTTTCGTTTTTTATTTTAATAATAA